>NW_027497151.1:0-117928 GCF_021521415.1 Bidens hawaiensis | reverse complement strand
AAAGTTCCCATTTCGACCTAGAGATCAGATGATCGCGTTCTCGAATTCTTCTCTTGTGCATTGCCCATTCTAAATCCAAACACGTTACATATGATTCTTTTTTTTCTTCATCATCTATCCTTTTAAAAGATATATAATTCATTGTGTATATGTAGTGATTCTTTGAAATTCTTTTAATAATTAATAGAGTTTAATTTGTTGTTTGCATGGTTACTTTCTGTGAAAAGCAATGTATTTAATTACAACTCGTTTATTTATTTTTTCATTTGTACCACTGAAGAGGTAGGTCCCAGCAGAGCCCAGTTGGACCCGCAAGACTCACCTTGAAGAGGGACGTCTGCGCAGAAACCAACTGGATCCGCAGGACCAACCATGCTCAGAGACGTGACGTCCTTACGCGCAGTACGTAAGCTGTTCCCGCAGGAAATGCCTCCCGATGGTGAAGGACTCCGCCTGTTCCCGCAGCTTCGGATACAAGCCATCAGGGAAGGCCACCCGCGCAGCAAGGCTACACGCACAAGGCACTTAGCTCTCAATCACTCAGTGTCACCTGAAGGAATGAGCAAAGCCGGGAACAATCCCGCACAAGGGCGGGAGGGGGAATACTCCCGCCCAAATAAGCCAGTCCGTACGATACGGGAAGATCTTCTGTACTGTACCTGACGAGGTATGGGCAAAAGATCTGACTAAAGATACGACAGCTTATTGACAACAGTATGGCGAGCAGCATGCTCCTGTACTGTATGTCACTATTAGCCGCTGCCTACTCACCAACTACTGCCATACCACGTGCATAGCCGGCAGTTGGTGGAAAGGAATAGTACACAGCAGGCCTGGTCACTATCAGCCGCTGCCTACCCACCAACTACCAGCAGGGCACGTGCGTAGGCCACTGTTGGTAAAACAGGAATACTGTTGCAGCCGGCCACACCTCCTTGGAAACCTACCTTCGGCTATAAATACCCCAAATGGTATGATCATCTTATCTTATCACATTATCATCATATTATACCTGATATCTGCTCTAGCAATCTCTTAATATACACTTATATTTAAAGAGCAATCTAGTCTGATTCTCACGCCGGAGGATGGTCACAAGGAGGAACCCCCCCCTTCTCAGTGACGAGCTCACGGTGTCTGTTTTGCAGGTTATCAGAAGAACCATCTTTACCGGTCTAACCCCTCGTGGGAAACAGCTATCTAACCCCCAGGTTACCCGTAATCTGCCCGGGGTCCGGTTAGTGTTTCTTCATTGGCGCCATCCGTGCATAAAGCTAGAACTTTATTTTTCTCCCAGTTTTTTCAAACTTCTGGAAAGATGGTTAAAGAAACTCCGGTAACCACAACCCCAGCTACTGGGGGGAATACCGGCTACACAGTTTTTACAAACACTACCCCGGTTACCCAAGCCGGGGCAAGTGAAGTAAATTTTACGAACACTACCCCAGTTACCCAAGCTGGGGCAAGTGCAGTAAATAATCGCTCACTGGGAATCACCGATACCCAGTTAGAGAAACGAACAAGACTCCCCCGCCAAACACTCGATGAAGTTAAGGCATGGGCGGAGGCACGTCAAAAGGAATTCCAAGCTGAGTTGGACGAACGCTTGCGTTCCGTCCAACAGGCTGACGAATTCGAAGAATACTTGGACGATGACTCGGAGGAATCCGACTCCGACGCGAACCCTCGCCATAGGGCAAAAGAGAAGCGTAAGGAAACGGACTCCCAACCGAGAAGGCATTTTGGAGAAGCCTTCAAACCAAAAAACACAGGTGGAAGTCCACGTGACTTCTCAAAAACATTCAGACCAAACGTTGCAAATGCGGGAACGTCCAAATTTGCAAGGGACATTGCGGAAGCAATCGCCCCAAAAAGTGCTAAACAAATGTCAAGCATAGGCACATATGATGGTATATCTGACCCAGATGATCATTTGAACAGATTCATAGCGGGGGCAACCGTCAGTAGTTGGACGGAACCTACGTGGTGTTACATGTTCCAAATGACGCTTGTGGGGGCTGCTAGAGCGTGGTTCGATCGTCTACCGGTTAACTACATCTACGACTGGGCAGACTTCCAACAGAAGTTTAGCCAACACTTCAGCCAGCAAAGAAAGTATACCGAAGAGCAATGGACAATCCTCAAGTGCATTCGAGAAAAAGATGAATCTTTGCTAGACTTCATCACTCGCTTCAACTCGAAGAAGCTAAGTCTGGGTAACATTAGCGAAGATCTTGTTCGCGCTGCTTTTATTCAGGGCGCGAACGACCCAGAGCTCATCCGCACCTTAACGGGTAAAGATGGCATGCCATCCACATGGGATGCCATCATGACAGCAGCAAAACGCTTTGCGGAAACGGAGAAGCAACTGGGTAGAGATCTCCCACAGAGCACAAACCTCTACACCCAGAAAACAAGAGAAGACAACATCCTTACCGCCCGATTAAACAAAAAGCGGAAGCTAGGCATTTGGCAGTCAAGGGTAAACTTTAACACCTCATCCGGCTTGCAGCATCGGTTAGGCGGAAGGGATAACGTACAGTCAAACAAGAACTCCAGATGGACGCCGCTCACCCAAAGCGTCACCGAGATATTCGCTACTGAGGAGCTCCCATGGCCAAAGCCTCAAATATCCGACATCGTCACAATGCTGATCGGAGCAAATACTGTGACTTTCACAGGACAAAAGGCCACAACACCGAAGAATGCATAGACGTAAAGGACATGGTCGAAGCATTTGTCAGAGATGGGACGCTCGCGCACCTCGTGGCGCAATGAACGCTGAGCAGGCTGATGCGTGTAGAACCCCAGCTGGGGAAAACACGAATAAAATTCCAGCTCAATGTGGAGACTACATGCTGCGTAAAGAACGAGATCCCGAACCAGGTGCGTATCGGCTCGATGGCACTCCCATCCCAACATGGAAGGGAGCTCAAACACACAGTTTGCATGTAAATCAATTCCAAATTTGTAAAGAAAAAGGCCAAGAGCCACTTCTAATGGAAATGATTCTCCTTAAAACATCGACGCTGATGATTTTACATTTTTACTTTATGAACTATCAACACTGATGCCGGTTTTCACCGCATGCATAAGTCTGAAAGTCGTTGCATGGGGAAGGCGGCAAAACCCGCATAAACCCAAAAAACGACAAACCTTCACGCATGTCAGTTGAAGGGGAAAAGTTCAGATCCTACTAAATGAAAGTGCCGGTCTATCCGCATGAATCATGAGAGGAAACTGAACACTAACCCATTAACAACCGCGCGTCGAATGGTTAATTTATTCAACACGGATATGCCGGTTTTCACCGCATAAATACGTGGAAAGTCGTTGCATGGGAAGGCGGCAAAACCCGCATAAACCCAAAAAACGACAAACCTTCACGCAGGTCAGTTGAAGGGGAAAAGTTCAGATCCTACTAAATGAAAGTGCTGGTCTATCCGCATGAATCATGAGAGGAAACTGAACACTAACCCATTAACAACCGCGCGTCGAATGGTTAATTTATTCAACACGGATATGCCGGTTTTCACCGCATAAATACGTGGAAAGTCGTTGCATGGGGAAGGCGGCAAAACCCGCATAAACCCAAAAAACGACAAACCTTCACGCAGGTCAGTTAAAGGGGAAAAGTTCAGTCATCCCATTAAGTGAAAGTGCCGGTCTATCCGCATGAATCATGAGAGGAAACTGAACACTAACCTATTAACAACCGCGCGTCGAACGGTTATTCAAAACAGAGAATTTCTAACAAAAGGATGAGGAAAACCTACACGCAGGTCAGATGTAGGTAAAGTTTAGCCATCCTACTAAGTGCAAGTGACGGTCATACCCGCACAATCACGAAAGAGGAAGCAAAACTTCACACCTATTATCTACCACGTTCAAAAGTTAACTTATCCTAAACACTTAGAAATTTCAAAAAGGATGAGGAAAACCTACACGCAGGTCAGATATAGGTAAAGTTTAGCCATCCTACTAAGTGCAAGTGACGGTCCTACCCGCACAATCACGAAAGAGGAAGCAAAACTTCACACCTATTATCTACCACGTTCAAAGGTTAACTTATCCTCAGAAAAGATTAGGAAAACCTACACGCAGGTCAGACGTAGGTAAAGTTTAGCCATCCTACTAAGTGCAAGTGACGGTCATACCCGCACAATCACGAAAGAGGAAGCAAAACTTCACACCTATTATCTACCACGTTCAAAGGTTAACTTATCCTCAGAAAAGATGAGGAAAACCTACATGCAGGTCAGACGTAGGTAAAGTTTAGCCATCCTACTAAGTGCAAGTGATGGTCATACCCGCACAATCACGAAAGAGGAAGCAAAACTTCACACCTATTATCTACCACGTTCAAAAGGTTAACTTATTCTACACTTGGAAAATTGCTAATTTAAACTAAAGTATGCAAGTCATAACGTTTATAAAGCAAGGAATCCAGAGAAAGTAGCGGTCTTACCCGCACAAAGATTTATATTTCATATTCATTACAATGCCGGGTAACTACCCGCCTACAACAAAATAAATCTATACAAGCTAAATCTATCCTAGCAGTGGGAAGGGATCCTCAGGATCAGGCTTCAGGGCCACTTCCACTTGGACCAGCACCATCAGTAGAGCGTGGCAGTTCAAGGAAAGCTTTAAGGATAGCTAGCCCATCATCAGCAGCAGCAACTTCGTTTACCTTCTCCACCACCGGATGCGGGAAGGCAGCATACTGGTTCACTGCTTGGTCGTAAATAGCTTCAGTATCCACATTATACAAAGGGAAGTTGGAAGGCGGGATGCCTTTCTCAACGAACCCTAGACCAAGCAGGAAGCCGACCCTTTCCCCATCCTCGTGAGAAGCGTTGAGGGCTGCGCTCATAGCATCGTCATACGACGTCTCAGCAAAGACTCGATGCACAACCTACAAAAGAAAATATACAAATGTCAAAACCTTTTCTATTTACAAAGAAAAGCGTAAAGACAAGAAAAGCTTACCTGAGACAACGCTTCTCGAAGAAGCCATTCCTTGGCAACCAGGGCTTCTTGGAGGGCAGCTTGAGCTTCGTTACGGGCGCGATCGGCTTCACTCTTGTTGAGGTTGGCAAGCAACACTTCTTTAGCCGCAGCCTCTTCGACGCCCTTTAGCTTACGCTCAGCATGGTCAAGCACCCCCCTCTGGTCTAGGATTTCTTGGAGCTTTTTGGCGTCTTCCATCGCCAAGGCATCATGAGCCTGCTGGAGAGCCTCTAATTTGGCTTTAAGCTCCTCATTCTCCACGCGTAGAGGCTCAGCAACAGCTTCAGCCTTGGTGGCCCTCTCGGTTGCGTTCCTTGCAGTCTCCTTAGCCAGCCGAAGCTGTTTATTAACAGCTTGGTCAGCCTTGGAACGGGCCTTCTCCTTCTCCGCAGCCACTGCGGTAAGTTTTTGGTTCTCCTCCCGGACAGCCCGCGCCTGAGCTACTTCTTTAACGCGAGCTGCTTTTAACTTTTCGTTTTCACGACAAAGCAGCTCGACGCGCGGCTGCATCCGGGCCAGGAGAACCCGAAGCTCATTGCTTAGCCTACCCTCCTGGTAGCTAGCCATGGCTTCCCCCAACGCACCACTAGGAGCAGCGTGACGAGCCCACTCCACGCACTCCACGGGGGTGCGAAGGGTTGTTCCTCGGTGAATGTTCCATCGTGGAATATACACTTCATTGGAATCCGTCACTGCAAAAAACATAAAGCAGTTAGGAAAAGATGATAAAAAAAAATATGAAAAGGGCCAAAAGAACCCTACGCACCTGTAGGGTCAATAACAGGCCGATAGCCGCCGAACCCATCACCTGAACCCAAGGGAAATCCATCCAAGAGGTCAGGCAGATGGGAAGGTGGCAGAGATTGGCGAGAAGCCCCATGCGTACCTGATGGATCGGCCGTCGTTGCCGATGACGGGGGCATGGTAGCAGCCGCCGCGGTCGCCGCCGCGGAATCCGCAGCAATAGTAACCGCCGGCTCGGTTAAGGATGCTGTAAAAATAGCACTCACAGCCGGCGGTGACGTCATCACAGCTGGAACAGTCGGCTCAAAGGAGTGAGCAACTGAACCAGCGGAAGCAGGCGCAGGCGCCTGGGTCGACGCCTCAGGTAGGCTGACCAAGCCTACCGTCATTGGCGGAGAGGTACTCCTCTGCGCTCCACCCTGGAATGCGTCAACATCCACACCTGCGTAAAGAAGATAAGTGTTAAACGACATTAAACTATGAAGCTAAAGATAAAGGAAGTTTGTACTTACGGGTTTTCTTGAGCCTAAAGGTACGGAGAGGCGGGGACGAACCCGATGGAGCCGGCCTCTTTGCGCCGGTCACCGTCGTCTTCTTGGGCTCTCCAGAGGTGACAGTCGCAACCTCCGGAGCGGTGGTCTTATCACCACCGGGATTCCCCGCCACCTCTTCGCTCTCGGTCTCCGAATCAGACCGAGGCGCTGGATCGGCAGTGGAGGCCACCTTCTCCTTCCCCTTCCCGTCGGCAGCCTTCTTCTTCCGCACCAACGGAGGACCATCTGCGGATTCCTCATCAGAACATACGATTAGAGGAATTCCAGCAGAGGTTTCAACATTGAGGGGTCGAGGGTCGAATAGCGCCTTACCTGGCCGCCTGGCGCTAAGGATCTCATGGCCTAGCGGATAGACCTTCACGAACTGATCCGCCGTTTGTTCTAGGATGGGCAACTCGTTCTCGTCTAGAGCGCGAGTACCCATCCGAGCAGGACCGTCAGCCTCCCGCGGGTTCAGGAGCGACTGCAAGTCGTTCCCCTCTGAAATAAACAGGAAAGAAGTTAGAAGAAATTCAAAATCAACAAAAAGAAACAAAGCATACCGTAAGGAACAGAGTTCGAACCGTATTCGAGGACGATTGGGATCTTATGTGCATCCGCAGCCTTCCACACCCGGCTCATCCCCAGCATCACCATCCCGGACTCCGCAAACCGGTAAACCGGAGATTGGACTCGGGATATCTTCGAAAACCATTCCGCCTCCTCGTAGTTGGAGGCGTGAAGGCTGGGAAGTACTTGCCCGTTCTTAAATTTCATGGCAAGGGGGATGGCGCGAGCGGAGAGGTAGAAGAACTCCCTCTTCCACGAACGAAGACTGCGCTCGGTTGCGCAAATCTTCAAACCCTTGATCCGGGTTATCAACGTGTACCACCCCTGGATGCACCTCCAAGTGTAGAAGGTCATCAGGCGGTCAACATAAAGCTCAATGCCCAAAATCCGGCACACCCACTCGAAGTGACGAATCTTGGCGATCGCCATGGGGTGCAACTCGGTCAAATGAACACCGTGCCTCTCAAGGACACGGTAAACAAACTTTGTCAATGGGAACCTAAGATTCCCATAAACAAAGAATGCAGCATAAACCCCGATCTTGCCTCTGGGGGCATCGTACACCGTCTGATGGGGTTCAGGAAACTCAGGCTCGAGAGACTCGAGCATGAACTTCCTGACGACGTACCGATACAGATCGCCAGGCAGAGCACACTGGCACTCGCCAGCAGTACTCTTGTCATCGGCTGTAGATTCGAGATCACGTGAAGACATCTTGCAGAAAGAAGAAAACGATTTCAAGGGAATGCTCGACTGAAAAGATGAGTATTCGCCGGAAATCGTTCTTAAGATGAAGAGAAGAGTGAAAGTGTAGATTACAAAGAACCCTCTCCCCCTTTATATACTAATCGCAATTAATGCGATGAATTTAATGCGGAGGAGAGAGAAATCGAAGGTGCAATGAAACTATGACACGTGGCAAAGAGCAAGCTGGCAACAGCTGTTGACAGGACGCATACCATTAATTTCGCGGCCACACGCCCGAAAAATCGCGCCCACGCGCCTGAAAAAGCGTCTGGAATGACCATGTACTGTCACGTCACCATAACTTCCTGCACGTCCTGACACAGTCAGAAGAAACCGTCGCACGACGTTTCAGAGGTTTGGACTGTTCTTATCCTTCCATCAACTCTTCGAATTTCAAAATTCAAAAAGATTCAAAAGTAAGCGGGAAAATACCCCTTACCTTGGCAACCAAGTAACCGTAAGACGGCTGCGGGTACAGTGTTAAGGCAAAACCCTTCACATACCTAGCACCCGCAGGGAATTGAAGCCAAGAATACCTTGGCAAACAAGTAACCATAAGACGGCTGCGGGTACAGTGTTAAGGCAAAACCCTTCACATACCTAGCACCCGCAGGGAATTGAAGCCAATAATACTTTGGCAAACAAGTAACCGTAAGACGGCTGCGGGTACAGTGTTAAGGCAAAACCCTTCACATACCTAGCACCCGCAGGGAATTGAAGCCTAGTATAACTCGGCAACCAAGTAACTATAAGACGGGTGCGGGTACAGTGTTAAGGCAAAACCCTTCATATACCTAGCACCCGCAGGGAATTGACGCCAGGAATACCTTGGAAGTAAAGTAACCGTAAGACGAGCGCGGGTACAGTGTTAAGGCAAAACCCTTCACATACCTAGCGCTCCGCTGGGAATTGAAACCAAGAAGGATCTTCTGGGCAATGCTTGCGGAAACGGAAATAACATCCCCGCATAACGGGAACGTCGAGAACTACGTTGTTTGAAGCTCCAGGATGGAATTGGTGGTTTTAACATAATTGATCACTATGTTCAAAACTACCAAAACCTCATGGAGAATCCACACAAGTGGGACTCAACGCTCCTGACTTGCGAGGAGGTTACAGACCTACCCGCATCATACCCAAAGACCAAGCAGGAAACTCGGGAATTTCTGCAAGTGACAAGGACTTCCGCGGGAGGAATCCCCATGGAAAACCTTAAAAAACCCTTTTCAAAACCCTTTGGTTAAGTCCAAAAGTTCACCTCACTTTATTAAACACTCATGAGAAGAACATTGGACTGGGGGGACTTGAAGAGGTAGGTCCCAGCAGAGCCCAGTTGGACCCGCAAGACTCACCTTGAAGAGGGACGTCTGCGCAGAAACCAACTGGATCCGCAGGACCAACCATGCTCAGAGACGTGACGTCCTTACGCGCAGTACGTAAGCTGTTCCCGCAGGAAATGCCTCCCGATGGTGAAGGACTCCGCCTGTTCCCGCAGCTTCGGATACAAGCCATCAGGGAAGGCCACCCGCGCAGCAAGGCTACACGCACAAGGCACTTAGCTCTCAATCACTCAGTGTCACCTGAAGGAATGAGCAAAGCCGGGAACAATCCCGCACAAGGGCGGGAGGGGGAATACTCCCGCCCAAATAAGCCAGTCCGTACGATACGGGAAGATCTTCTGTACTGTACCTGACGAGGTATGGGCAAAAGATCTGACTAAAGATACGACAGCTTATTGACAACAGTATGGCGAGCAGCATGCTCCTGTACTGTATGTCACTATTAGCCGCTGCCTACTCACCAACTACTGCCATACCACGTTCATAGCCGGCAGTTGGTGGAAAAGGAATAGTACACAGCAGGCCTGGTCACTATCAGCCGCTGCCTACCCACCAACTACCAGCAGGGCACGTGCGTAGGCCACTGTTGGTAAAACAGGAATACTGTTGCAGCCGGCCACACCTCCTTGGAAACCTACCTTCGGCTATAAATACCCCAAATGGTATGATCATCTTATCTTATCACATTATCTTCATATTATACCTGATATCTGCTCTAGCAATATCTTAATATACACTTATATTTAAAGAGCAATCTAGTCTGATTCTCACACCGGAGGGTGGTCACAAGGAGGAACCCCCCCCCCCCCCTTCTCAGTGACGAGCTCACGGTGTCTGTTTTGCAGGTTATCAGAAGAACCATCTTTACCGGGTCTAACCCCTCGTGGGAAACAACTATCTAACCCCCAGGTTACCCGTAATCTGCCCGGGGTCCGGTTAGTGTTTCTTCAACCACAGCTCATATTCGTGAGATATATAATTGAATAAATACTTTATTAACATTAATCATTTATTCTTTTACATTTTTCTATCCAAACAAAATTGTAGTTGGAAATATCCTAAATGATCATATGATCAGTTGTATGAATGGAAGGAGACCACAACACATTCATACGAACCGTGTGTATGAAGTAACATTCGGGGCCCAATCGATATTAGGGTTATACTATGATTAAGGTTAGAAACCAAGGAGGCGATCCAGATATTGAAGAGTGTTATTTGTGGTTATGTCGACAAAAGGATGTGACACACCGGTTCAATCTAATATACTTAACACAACTATCTGTTAATTACACTTTAGTCATTAATTACACTAATGGAGTTTAACTAATTAAACTAACGAAATCGGAGATTAACCAATTAATACTCCAGATTAGAGCAGCTCAACATTTTTCATTGCCTAACATAACACTTGTCGACTGTACATGATCACTCATAGAATATATAATAGCACGTTACGCAAATAAATGGAAAAATGTGACATTTTATAGCCACATTTCAAATTATACTTTCCATGCATGTTTGGAAAAATTTGCAACCGAAGTTTGTTCTTTTCCACTTCTTTGCGACCCGAATTTTAAGTTCAATTTAAGTTTTCTTATTTCTCAACCAATTTTTAATATTAATTTTTTTCATTATTTGTCACTAATTTTATGGCAGCCCTTAAACGATCGCAATTTTATGACCTATTTATGACTAGCTAGTATTTATACATTAGTTTTGAGCTAAGCAGTTAATGCGAAAAAATATCGGATATCGGTCAAGGACCGATATATGAGATATCGGTTATCGCAGTTAGCTATCGGTGGGATATCGGTAATTTTAATATCATGTAAAATTTATATATATATATATATATATATATATATATATATATAGCAATTTAACATTAATAATTCAGTATATTATCCTACCATTAACAAATTAACCTTTTGAAAATTGCAAAACAGTAACAATCGTAGCAAGTAAGAATTGATTAAGACTTAAAACACTAACATTAAACACTAAAAATTGATAATTAAGACTTAAAACACTGATATCGGGAATATTGGTGATATATCGGCCAAAAAATAGTCCAATATTGGTAAATATCATATATATAATCGGTAACGATATTCTAAACCGATATTTTGACTTATATATCGTCAAGGACCGATAACCGATATCCTCATTGATATATCGGCAATATCAACTACATAGGTTTTGAGTTTCTATGATTTTTGCAACAAAATTGCGACCGGAGATAAATGGTCATAAATCATAAATGGTTGTAATGGAAACCCGGCTTAATCCGGATGCTTAAGGCACATTCATTTTTAAGTCAACATGGTGAGATGAAATATGGACATCAAGAAAGAGTCAATACCTAATAATTAGAATCACTCATAGGCTCATTCATTTATATAACCTAAAATAGGATATATAATCACATCATATTATTTCTTTATGCAAAATTCGGTTTGTAATGTGACATTTTAATTTTCTATGCAACACATGGATCACACTGATGTCAAGAAAGGGCCAAAACTTGATTTGAAATACTTCATTGATATAATCATATTCGTTCCAGCTAGATAGCTCCAAAATCTTTATCATATTTTATCTAATAAATATTTTTGTATATTATAACTTCGATTTATATAACAGAATACCCCGTGGGTAGTTTCAAAGAGTACCACCAAACCAACTGAATTCTAAAACTGCAATGGCTTCCCCTCCCACAACTCTTCACTTCGTGTTGTTCCCATGGGCGGCTCAAGGTCACTTGATCCCCATGGTAGACATCGCGCGGATGCTAGCTCAACGCGGCGCTATGGTTACCATGATCACAACTCCTGTCAACACAAACCGTATCAAACATATCATTGATCGCGCAATTGAAGCAAACCTCAAGATCCAAGTTGTTGATATCCAATTCCCATTCGCCAAAGCCGGTCTACCTGAAGGATGTGAAACTTTTGACACGCTTACATCAGTTGAACAAGTGTCCAGTATGTTCCTAGCAATGAAGTTGTTAGAAGAACCAGCCAAAGAGAAACTTCGGGTTCTTAACCCTCCTCCAAGTTGCATCGTATCGGATGGAGGTTTTCCATGGAGTAGTAATATTGCAAACAGGTTAAACATTCCAAGAATTGTTTTCTATGGAACCGGATCATTTGCATCGTTATGCATACACATAGTGAATAATACTAACATACTAGACGAAGTTAAATCCGACTCTGATTACTTTGCATTACCGGGGTTGCCTGATCGGATTGAAGTTACCAAACCGCAGGCTGTAAGCTGGGGAAAGGGAAAAACAAAAGAAACTCAAGAGACTTTTGAACGGACACAAGAGGCGGAAAAAACTGCGTTAGGGATCGTGGTTAATAGCTTTGAGGAGTTAGAGCCCAAGTATGTTGAAGAGTTTGCCAAGGCAACAAATAAAAAGGTGTGGTGCATCGGACCGGTTTCACAAATCAATAAAAGCATTGAAGATATAGCAGAGAGAGGAAACAAGGTTCCAAACATCGAGCCATTGGGCTTCGAGTGCTTGAAGTGGTTGGATTCGAGGGAGTCAGGGTCTGTGGTCTATGTTTGCTTCGGAAGTCTAGCTAGTGGGTGTGCTGATCAAGTCATTGAGCTAGCACTTGGATTGGAGTCATCCAACATACCCTTTGTTTGGGTTGTTAGACGCACAAGTGACGAATTTGAGAGATGGGTGTTGGAACAACAATATGAAGAAAGGATAAAAGATAGAGGCTTAATGGTCCGTGGTTGGGCACCACAAATCTTGATATTGTCGCACCAAGCTGTTGGTGGCTTCATGACACATTGTGGGTGGAACTCGATTTTAGAAGATGTTTGTGTCGGGTTGCCGATGGCCACATGGCCACATTTTGCAGAACAATTTCTAAATGAAAGGCTAATCGTAGATGTGTTGAAGATCGGTGTAAAGATTGGTGCGGAGGTTCCAATTACTTATCGAGGGAAGTTTGATGTGATGGTGAGGAGGGAAGCCATTAAAACATGTGTTGAAGGTTTGATGGGTGGTGAAAATGAAGCGCAAACCATAAGAAAGAGAGCTAAGGAACTTGGTGTAATGGCGAAGAAAGCAATGGAGGAAGGAGGTTCATCTCATCTCAACTTGACATTGATGATTGAAGCTATAACCGAAGAATTAGCCAAAAAGAATAAGTCAGTTAACTAAAGGCCGGTTTTGTGTAGGCGTGGTAATTGTTCACCAAGCATGGTTCTTTGGAACCGAAGCATTCATGTCTAGATCTCAAGTAGGAGTCGGCTAACTTTCGCATCAACTTTTATTAATAATCAACAAAACTCTTTCTAACATTTGAAGGAGAGGATGGATACATAACTAATGAAAAAAAAAGGAATTCTATGAACCAAATTAAATAAATCACTAAACTTGAAAAATATGAAGAAGTCAAAATGAGGACCAAATAAAAGAATTTGAGGTTGAAAGCAGGGTTTTAAAAACCGGTTAAACTGGATTTCGCACATCAGACCGATATTTTGAATCCGGTATTTTTGGCCGTTTGCTAGAACAACGTACCGGCGGTTTTTGTCTAAAATACCGGTTTTTACCGGCAAACCGGTTTTGTGTCCGAGAAATTTTCGATATTTGCGGACTATATTTTTTCAAAATTACTTTTAACCCAACAATTAACATTTAAATGTGTAAACTTTAGGATTATTTTTTGTTATGAAGTCATTTACTTTTGGGTTACTTTTGGATTGAAGTTACATTTATAGGAAATTATAAGGTAAACTATTCAACTGGTTGAACATTTCGCAATAACCCAGTTCAACCAGTTGTACCATTTTTTATCCCAATCCGGTACAAGTAAAATACCGGCTTTTAAAACATTGGTTGAAAGTATGGGAAACTTAAAACGTGATATTCCTTTTATAAATTATCATCCAAAACGATTATATAAAGAATTGACCGGTAAAGAATAACAAGTTGTGTCACAAACCTCTTTTAGATAGAATACTCGATCCTACCAGAAACAAAGCTTTGGTCTTAGAGACAAAAACCGCAGTTACTATTTAACCCATTTACGTATGTGCAGTTAGTACAAATACAAATTCATGAATTGTTGAATCAAGAAGTACATACGTGATATAGTGTCATGGTAACTTACAGTGTATACATTGATATGTCATCCAAATTATGGTGGGTATAAGATGTGCTCTTTTTTACAACACGTACTACATATATAAATTGAAATTGATAATAGTGTTGATGTAAGTGCTTACGTTAGGCCTCCTAGTCACATCGATCATGACCTTCTTGAACAAGCCAATTTGTTAATTTGCCTGCAGGCCAACATATGTGTGTCAGTCAGTCTTCCATTGTTATCATTGAACATTCCAAATTCTATTTAACATTATATTCTAGCCGGCACTCATTTATGAAAACTATAACAAAAAAAAGTTAATATATATATATATATATATGGGAGGGATATTTTGAGACCTTGATGAGTTGTAAGAACTTTAAAAACTCAATTTTGGACCACACATTTAACTAAATGAGTTTGAATATGTGGCTGACATTTAATTTGATTAAAAAATGAATCAGGAGAGAGAATAAGTATTTTTGATAATTACACAAGTTTAAATGTTAGTTACACATGTGTAATAAGTCGATTCGATGTGTAAAAAAATACCGTTTTTGTACATCACTTACACTTACGTATTACACATGTGTAAAAAAAATCGAAAAAAAATTGTTACGTTGAGTTCTTTCGAGTTCTTAAAACTCAAAGTGGTTCTCAAAGGAAATCAATCATATATATATACATAGGTGAGGGATATTTTGAGAACTTGATGAGTTGTAAGAACTTTGAGAACTCAATTCTGAACCACACATTTAATTAAATGGTATAAAATATGTGACTGAAATTAAATTTAATTAAAAAAATGAATCAGGAGAGAGAATAAGTATTACGCATGTGTAAAAAGTCGATTCAGTGTGTAAACAAATACCGTAATTTTTTGTACATTACTTACACTTACGTATCACACATGTGTAAAACAAAATTAAAAAAAAATTGTTACGTTGAGTTATTTCGAGTTCATAAAGCTCAAAGCGGTTCTCAAAAGAAATCAATCATATATATATATATATATATATATATATATATATATATATAATATGGAGAGGATCATGAGAGAATTTCATTTTATGGAGAGAACTAGAGAACTAATAATGAAGTATTTTTAATTTAATTAAAAAAATAAATGTAAATTTTTTTCTTTCATCTTTCTTATATGTTGTTATTTTTTACCACAAAAAAATATAAAAATTAAAAAAAAACGTTGTAATGCATATATGCAATACATAAACTTCTTTTATAATGCATATGTGCAATAGTGTGCATTTTGATATGTAACACCCTTGGCAAACACAACATCGTCCCACTCTTAGGCTATCCCACATCGGCCTTGGACAAGAGAGATCTTTGGTTCATAAGTAATGTCCCGCCTCTTAACATCATCAACGCGTTTTGGGCAACCAAAAACAAATCTGTGAGCTCTTCGTGGGCAGAGCGGACAATATTGGTGGTACGAGAGTCCGGGGTGTTACAGGTGGTATCAGATCCACTCCTGTGCCGTTCGGGATGATAGGACACACCTCATCGAGGACGATGAGTCCAAAGGGGGGTTGTTTGTAACACCCTTGGCAAACACAACATCGTCCCACTTTTAGGCTATCCCACATCGGCCGTGGACAAGAGTGATCCATGGTTCATAAGTAATGTCCTGCCTCTTAACATCATCAACGCGTTTTGGGCAACCATAAACAAATCCGTGAGCTCTTCGTGGGCAGAGCGGAAAATATTGGTGGTACGAGAGGCCGGGGTGTTACATGATATTTGAAATAGTGTTGAATATCATATTTATAGTTGTTTGTATTGTATATTTGCAATAGTGTTATATTATATACAAAAATTAAAAAGAAAAATCGATATAGTGCATATGTGCATTAGTGTTATATTACATATATGCATAATGTGTTTTGCATACAATTATTAGTGTCGTATTTGCATATATTCACTAGTGTGTATTAGATAATGTATTTGTGTTGTTTTATATGCAATAAAACATTATTTATATATACAATACACATTAATGCACATACGCATTACATCGACGGTTTTTTTCAGAAACAATATCATCTTATTAAAAGGAGGAAAGAAAAAACATCACAAAATAATTTTTTAAAAATAGTTACAAATAATTATTTACTAGTTCTCTCATTAAGAGAAGTTCTCTCTAGATCTTACCCATATATATATATATGTATAGGCTCCCTTTTAACTTCTAAATTATTTTGTTATAATAAGTACTCTGGTTCGGTGGTCAGATGGTTTTCCTTTAAGGGTTGTCTCCTTAAGTGATTATGAGTTTAAATCTCTGGAGAATTAGTTCTCAAACTAATGATGGACGGTCGAAATTTCGTCCAAAGAACTCAGGTTTGGTGATAAGTATAGACTTAGTGACATATGTACAAAACATTTAATCTAGAAACAAAGCTTTGGGTCTACATTGGACGTTGGATTTACTCATAAGCACAGTTCTATAATCAGAGTTAATTAAAACTTTCGTGGAAACGTTAACTTGAATCATTTGTTACAAAACATTTAATATTTTCTTTGAAACAATATAATAAAAACATCATATTTAGAACATCACTTCTTCCATCTTCAGATGCCAACTGTTCAATCCATGTCATGTGCCTACCTCATGCTAGCTCGTTAAACATATTCACCTGCGTGCATACTAAAAGTCAGCTACGCTAAGTGAGTTCTAGTTAATCAGGCGACATACAATACATACACATATCGTACATACATACATATCTTAAACTTGTATAAATATCCATAAGAGGAACGTCAAGTAATATCTACTAAAAGAACTATTACTATTGTCCATGCTATAAATTCTCCATAGAAGGAACACTCTATATATATTATCCATAGAATGAACACTCTATATACTTTCCATAGAAGGAACACCCTATAGACTTTCCATAGAAGGAACACTATGCTATCCATTGAAGGAACAATACGCTATCAATAGAAGGAAACACTATACTATCCATAGAAGAAAATTATACATTATCCATAGAAGGAACTCTATATATTATCCATAGGAGGAACACTGTATATAAGTTATTATCTCATGTCCATGTAAGGAGCTAATCACTTCCCTCGGCAATATGTGCGATATCCGAAGATCGTTCACGTATCGACAAGCAATCATTCGTATCTACCACATATATCATACATGGCATACTCTTATCATTCATGCATTATATATATCATACGTATCTGTGATCATAACCCAACAGTACATGCAATATCCGAAGATCGTTCATGTACACATCATACATATATCATTCATACATTACATATAGAAATCATATCTTCAAACTACCACCTGGAGGTACATGCAATATCCGAAGATCGTTCACGCATCGTCAATCATTCATCATACATGAATCACACAAGGTATACACTTACCACTTAAGGTAAGTGTATTAGCTCTCACATCGAGTATGCACACAGCCCCGAAAACATAACAAGGAAGTGGGGCTAGATCTCACCTGAATGCGGTTACGTTCACCGTTAATGGTTATTCCCTTCTTTAGTTGTGCACGGCTAACTGTATAACAATTACGCGTATTAATTACTATCACTAACCATATTGTATATCCAGTTTAATTATAACCCTCAACGAACGGGGGTCCGGGGGCAGCGGGGTTCTAGGGGCGGAAGCCCCTAGCGGGGTCCAAGGGGCAGAGCCCCTGGCTGGGGTTATTGTTAACCTCTTAATCCTTTAAGGTATCTTCTTAACACATTTTCCATTAGGATTTCATGATAATATTTTATTGTTAACCTCTTAATCCTTTAGGGAATCTTCTATAAATTAATAAAGTTCAAGTGCTATTTTGTAATTAAATCATTCTTCTCTAAGTCCAGGGACCATTTCTGTCATCATTTAAACTTAATTCGTTATCCTGCATAACGAATTGATGAACTAATTCATTATTTGATTACAACCTGATTCGTTATCTGAACTTAGCGAATTGGTGAGTAACGAATCACTTGATTTGTTATCCTAACATAACGAACTGGACGAGTAACGAATCACTTGATTCGTTATCTTAGCATAACGAACTGGACGGGTAACGAATCACTTGATTCGTTATCTTAACGAATTGGTCATCATCATAACGAATTGGACCTTAACGAACTGGTCGTCATCATAACGAATTAGGCTAGTTCGTTAAACCCCCGTTAACGAATTAGGGTTAGGTTAGAAACATTCTCTGACATCTCCACCGATCCGACGCCGCCTTTCCGGCGCCGCATTTGCCGGAAAAACGGGATCTCGCCGAAAAAGCGAGATCTCGTTTGTTTCAGCACCGCTTTCACCATTTTTCGTCCCGTTCGATCCAGATCTGAGCTAGGATGATCCCTAAGCTCATCTTTTGATCGGTTTATACCCGATTCCATCCGGATCTCATAACTTTAACGGTTTAGGGTGTCGGCTCGTCGTTTCACGACTAGATATAACTGGTTTGGATCTCTACAATATCATACTATCATTACCTCGGGTCGGAAATCGATTCTTCTTCTTGGTTTCGGCTAGAGAGAGAAAGTAGGATGAGAGAGCTACGTGTGTGTTTTGGGTGGTGTATGGAATGGAATGGAATGGAAATGAATGAATTAAGGCATAATTAAAGTATTTATATTATGGGTCATGGGCTTAAGCCTGGTCTTTCCTTTAATAACCCAATCCATCACCCATATTACTTAACCCAACACAAGCCCATCTCATAACATCGAATATTATTATATTTTAACCGAACGAAAAACCGGGATATTACAACATACCATAGAGTCAAATTAACGCCGTCAATAAAAAAATCTAGGCTCCGTGTGACTTTTTAAGAAAGTAATTGTGACGTAAAGAATTGAACAATATATAACACAGATATATAAAGTACTTAACTAGATTATTTGGTTCGTTCATTATGTAACTACAGACTTTATAAATTTATCACATCAAAATCTTGCAGGTACGGTTTAAATATATTTAAAATAGTTTGATAATCGACTCCGTAAACCTACATAAAGCTTCATTAAACAGAACTCATAGTCGTAACTCACACATACTTAATAGAAGGTAATCTCGAAAGCTGATTAGCACCTAATGTCTAGAGTTAACACATGGAAGGGGGCTAACACTACTACATATTTTATTTTTACGTCTTTTAATTAATATTAATATACTTTATGACTACAATTTTATCTAATTATTCTATAACTTTCTGTTTTTTAGGGGTCATTGGATTTTGTTTATAATTTCCCCCAAACGTAAAGAAGTATTTATTTTAGACTCTTTAAAAGGCGTAAAGGATCAAGAAAATTATCTTCTTACGAACATAATTCGAGAAACTTTTGGGGAAATGTTTACATAGAAAATGGTTCAGGTATGCTTTCTATTTTTTGTATTTTTTTAAAGTTTTTATTAATTGGTTTCTAGTTAAATGTATTTTTTTATTGTAATGCAAACAATAACAAGGCAGTTGGAGATGTGGATACATGGTCATAAAGCATATTTTCGAATTTGTTTATCATTATCATAATCAATTCCCCAACAATGTAAGCGTTTTCTAATTATTTATAATAATTTATTTATTACACTATATTTGTTTATTACAATATATATATATATATATATATATATATATATATATATATATATATATAACATATGTTTGGTTATTCGGGCTTGGGTTTGTTTGAGTCGGGTTCGGGATTTGTTAGGTTAACTTTGGTTACCAAGGGTATTCTAGTCAATTGGGATTAGTAACAATATATGTTTGGTTATTTGGGCTTGGGATTGATCGGGTCGGGTTTGGGATTTGTTAGGTTAACTTTGGTTACTAAGGGTATTATAGTCAAATGGGATTAGTAGCAATATATGTTTGGTTATTCGGGCTTGGGTTTGTTTGAGCCGGGTTCGGTTTTAAAGCGAACCTTAAAATGAAGGTCATGCTTTTTGTTCCGTGTTTTTATTTATTGGTTAGTTTTGGATTGGGTTGTTTGTCGGGTTCTTATATTTAAGAGTGTGGTTTTGTTCGGTTATATTAACTTTATTTACATGTTTTTAGATTTGGCATGAATCGAGAATTGTTAAGCTCAATGAGATTGATAATACCATAATGGGAGTAATGTCGCCACTTTTTGATAGATTGTTTGCGAACAAGCCCACTATAAATTAGATTTGTAGGCTTTTGATGTTGAATTTTGAAAACTTGTATCCTTAAGTACTTTTGATTCAATTTGGAAATGTTGTATGATTTTGGAAACATTATATATATATATATATATATATATATATATATATATATATATATATATATATATATATATATATGGTAAGGATCCTAAGAGAACCCTTTGCAAATTGAAAACTTTGAGAACCATTTTGGACTACTAAAAACACATTTAAAAAAATATTTAAATGAATCATAAAACGAAAAATAACAAAAAATTTAAAAAATTAAAAAAAACCAAAATTCTAATATTTCATTCCGGTTTCATTAAAAAAATAAAAAAAAACAAAAAAAAACGTCGTATTATACACATATGTATAATTTTATTTAATATTTAGTTACGTAATATACACATATGTACAGTACCATTTATCTTAAATTATACACATGTGTATAAAAAATCATGTAAATGTACATATATGTATATATTATACATATGTGTATATAATTTGCTAAACCGAGTTTTTTTTAATGAAACCGGGATGTTAAAAAAAGAATTTTGATTTTTTAATATTTGTGTTTTTTTTATTTTTGGGTTTTTTGTGGTCCAAAATGGTTCTCATAGTTCTCAATTTCAGAAAATTTTTCTCATGTTCCTGATCCTATATATATAGGGTAAGAATCCTAAGAGAACCCTTTGCAAATTGAGAACTTTGAGAACCATTTTGGACCACTAAAAACACCTTTAAAATAATATTTTAAAAAATCATAAAACAAAAAACAATAAAAACTTTAAAAAAGTAAAAAAAAACTTTAAAAAAGTAAAAAAAAAAACCAAAATTCTTATATTTCATTCCGATTTCATTAAAAAAAATAAATAAATAAATAAATAAACATCGTATTATACACATATGTATAATTTTATATAATCTTTAGTTACGTAATATACACATATGTACAGTATCATTTATCTCAAATTATACACATGTGTACAAAAAAACATGTAAATGTACATATATGTATATATTATACATATGTGTATATAATTAAGCTAAACTGAGTTTTTTTATGAAACCAGGATGATAAAATAAGAATTTTAGTTTTTTTTACTTTTTTGATTTTTGTGTTTTTTTTTATTTTATGATTTTTTTTTTATTTTTGGGTTTTTTGTGGTCCCAAATGATTCTCATAGTTCTCAATTTCAAAAAAGTTTTCTCATGATCCTGATCATATATATATATATATATATGTTTGTTTTGCTTAATATTGTTCTTGAGTTAAATATCCAGATTTGTTTTGGAGTCAAAGCTGTATAATTTTGGTATTTGTAGATCAGCTGTACGTATGATCATTGATTTATTTTTGTTGATCAGCTGGATATTGGCATTTGTGTTAGAAGCGGTTCTCAGAGAAAAACCGCTTCAAAGGGAAAGCTGCTTCAAAATAAATATGAATAAATAAAACCGCTTCAAAGAAAGAGAAAATCCATTAAAAGCGATGAGCTTAGAAGCGGTCCAGAACCGCTTCTAAGCTACATTATAACCGCTTCTAAGAGACAACTTCTGTAGTAGTGTAACTTGTGTCATAAGTTAAATCAGTAAGTTATATATTCTAGTAATTACAGATCATGCTTAATCACACAGTACTATAGCTCAACAAGAAGAACCAGGGTAAGCATTAGCTAGATGTTTTCAGTTTCCATGCTTAATAATCCGTTTTGATATTTAAAATTCTTAAGGGCTTCACATCCCACATACCTCATTTTTTTCCCTCTTTCCATCGATGGAATGAGGTTATATTGTGGAGGGATCAAATATAGATTACTCAAATGCTCGACGTACTTGTCACTTGTGCATATATGTGAATAACGTGAAAAAATAGTAAAGAAACAGACCAAAACTGCCAAAAAGAAAAGAAAATAAATAAACATCATTAAAGCTCTTAAATAATTTGTCTTTAATCCTTGGTGTTTATTAATTATTTGAAGTACAGCTAGAATGTTGGTTATGTTGAACGAAATAAATAATTTCGGTTACTGTGTAGATTATTTCATCTCTACTTAATATGAATGTTATTTTGAGTGAAATTAACGATTAGATTGTGACTACTGTAACCTATACATTTGTAATGCTTAAAAACAACTTTTCTGATATTATATTTTGTAATATAAATTTTCTCTATTTAGAATTTATATAAGTAAGAACCAATCTAATATTTTTATGATGTCTATGGTCCTATGTGTCTAGCCCACCTAAAGTGGGCCCTGTTGTTAGAGCATTCTCATCCAACCCTTCATTTGATGTGAGGGGTGTTTTTATAATTTAGAGAGTGATTCAGAGTGTTGTGAGTGAAGAGTTTTTATATTTTAGAAAAAGTAATGATTTTTCTGTATATTTGAAAACCTACTGTTCACCCCATATAGTTTTTTAATATATTTTGAAAGTGGTTGTGAGTGAAAGAAAGAGAAAATATAATGATAAAAGGTATAAAAAGTATTATTTAATTGAAATAGAGAGAGAAAATATAGTGAATTTCAGTGTAATTTTTGATTTAGGGATAGAGGGTGGAATGAGAATGCTCTTAGAATAGTTGCCGTTGTGAATCAATTTTGTGACTTCGGATCCTTACCATTTAATTTCAAGGATTCTTGTCGGGATCTTTGCTGGGATTTCTGATTTCGTCTTTCCCAAGATCCTGATTACTAACAGTTATTTTGATCTTTGGCTTTTGATTTATTCTTGCAACTGAATATTGGCGACTTAATTCACGTTAAACTGTTAAAGGCTCACTAAATAACCGAAAAAAACGTGTGGAAAAGAGTTATAACAGATTGGAGTGTTGACCAAGTAAAGCTCCGAGATCCTCGAAATCAGTTATTTCTACTTACTAAATTACACTTGCAGGTTACTGCATGAGGTTTGTAATGCAACACCTAGTGGACTTGGTCAGCCTAAAGAATCGGATTTTCAGTCAAATAGCACGCGAAAATTTAAAGAAAAAGTCCAATAGTCTATAACAGCTAGGAGTGGAGAACAAACCAAAATAACGGATTTATATGGATATTAGTTAGATTATTTTCCTATATAATATAATGAGGTTGAAACAGTGAATAAGACGCATTCAATTACCACACAACACTTTCACTCTCTGTCCTGTAGCTGATTTCGAAATCACTTCTCGAGTTGTATGACACCATTTTCATTATTAATAAATTGAGGTAGGGGGTAATTTTCTCCTCCCGTGGTTTTTTTTTCCAAGGATCCTCACGAGCATCTAAGGTTTTTCCTCTTTACATCATTGTGTCACCCTTACTTTTACCTCATTTATTCACCGTATTATTGAAGAATACTACCTCACTTAACGAATTTGTTCAATTATTACTTCAGTAATTTTTTACCAAAACAGTTGCAACTTAGAAGTCATGTAGAATAGGAAGCCCAAGCACAAAAACAAAATGTACATTTTAATACTATAATATTCATATTTTCATAGAAAAATACACCATGTTTTATAAATTATAACATTAGAGATTAATCAAATTATAAACCTAATTCAATAATGTCTTGAATCATGGATGTCATGTTGAGGCGAGATGAACCTCCATCCTCCATAGCCCTTTTCGCCATTGCTGCAAGTTCTCTACATCTCTGTCGTCTTGCTTCACTTTCCTCTCCTTTGTCTATAACATCTTCTACTGATCGTTTCACGTCTTCTTTCTTTACGACCACTCCAAACTTATCTTGGTCACCAACAACAACCGGAGCCTCCATACCAATCTTCACTCCAACTTTCAAAACATCTACTATAAACCTTTCATTTATAAACTGGTCCGCAAATTGTGGCCATGTAACCATGGGGACTCCAGCTGAAACAGCTTCAAGAGTCGAGTTCCACCCACAATGTGTTATAAACCCACCCACGGCATGATGTGATAGAACCAATACTTGTGGAGCCCACCCGTGGATTATGAGCCCTCTATCTTTCACCCTTTCTTCATACCCTTCTTCCAAGAACCATCTTTCAAGCTCCTCGGTTGTGTGTCGTAAGCACCATATAAATGGTTTGTTTGATGACTCCAGCCCCAACGCGAGGTCGATGTTTTGCTCGGTGCAAACACGAGCCAGACTTCCTAAGCAAACAAACATTACAGACTCTGGCTCCTTAGAGTCTAGCCACTTCAAGCAATCTTGTTCGTCGATGGCACCTTTGCTTCCTCTCTCAGCTATGTCTTGGGAACTTTTGTTGCATTGTGATACTGGACCAATACACCATATCTTTTTATCTTTTATCTTTGCGAGTTCTTCAACATACTTAGGCTCCAACTCGTAAAAACTATTAACCAAAATCCCGTTTGCATCTTGCTCTGCCTTTCGTACATATTCCACAAAATCCGCAGCTTCTTTTAAGGTTTTCCCAGCCCAACTACAAGCCTGCGTTTAGGGTGAGCAGAAGAGCCGATTAACCAGACTGAAATCAAATTGACAAAGAAAAACAGAAATAACTCACACAAACTAATTATGGGGTGTTTGGGTAAGCTTTTCAAACTTGCTTATTTGATTTTTCAAAAACCCTATTTCTCAAGCTTTTGGAGGAGTTTTGTCAAATACTTTTTGCTTTTTAAAAGTCAAATTAATAAGCAACATTTAAAAGCTCACCGAAACACCGCCTTACTGAAGGTCTGTTTTTAACCTTTTTTTTGTGTGTGTCTGTGTGTGTGTTTTTTACGAAAGTTACTGTTTAGTTTCGCATATGCCTTGCTCTAAAACCAAACCGATATAACTGACTCAAAATAATAACCGACTGTTTGGTTTTGTTTTTTATTTTTCGTTTTTTAAATCAAAAATTATTGTTTGGTTTTGGTTATCTGTTGCTCCAAATCTGAACTGAAGCAAACAAACCAAAATAACCACCCAAATAATACCCAACGTTCTGGTTTAAATTAAAAAAAAAGATATAGGCATAGACCAATTTTTATTTTAACCCAAATGTAAAACCGGCCAATAAATTAATTCATAACCGAACCGATAGGAAAATTCAAAAACCAATCAATTTTCTACTTAAAAACCAAAACCCACACATGCAAACTCTAATTACCTTCTCTCTGGTAAGTTCAACGCGGTCAGGAAGTCCAGGGAGCACGAAGTACTCCGAATCTCTAACGCGTTCGTATATATTGCAATATGTAAGCATAGGAAGGTGAAGCATCCAGGCCCATGGAAAATAATCCTTGGAATATTAAACTTTTGAGCTATATCACTTGTCCAAGCCAAAAGATTATCAGAAATGATGCAACTTGGGGCCGGAGTTAGTCCCCGAAGCATGTTTTCCGCCGGTTCGGCTAACATAGTCGCAGCCATAAATAGTTTTGGGAACAGTTCGTCTGATGGGATCAAGTCAAAATTCTCACATCCTTTGGGTAAACCAACTTCGCTCAATGCGAGTTCAAGTTCAACAACTTGAATCTTGAGGTTGTCTTGGACTGCCCGAGAAACGACCGGTTTGAAACGTTTGGCGTTAACAGGAGTGGTGACCATGGTGACGGTTGGACCCCGTTCGGCTAGTAATCGGGCTATGTCGAACATGGGTATCATGTGACCTTGAGTCATTAGCGGAAACAACACAAAGTGAAGGTCTTTGGGAGGACTAGCCATTGGATTTTTAGCAGGTGGTTTGGCTTTTAGTTTTGGTGAGGCATTTGTTGTGATAAATGGTTATCTTAATAATATATATTACGGGATGCACGATTCAACATACACTTGTTATTAATGTGGATGGTATTAAACCATGCATGCATATTTATTCAGAATTGGCGGCATGCTTTGTTTTCAATGGTCTAAAAAATTGTAATATAAATTTACATAAAGATAGAAATTTGG
This sequence comes from Bidens hawaiensis, assembly GCF_021521415.1. Classification (NCBI taxonomy): domain Eukaryota; kingdom Viridiplantae; phylum Streptophyta; class Magnoliopsida; order Asterales; family Asteraceae; genus Bidens; species Bidens hawaiensis. The sequence continues at coordinate 91,809 of NW_027497151.1, read as the reverse complement.
TAGAGTTTATTTTGTTTGAACGGCTAACGAATCCTCTAAATGGGTTACTGGTTAAATTTACTGTATTGAGAGATACTTATCTTTCGATCCGGGAAAAACCCTCGCATAAGGTCTACGCCCGTGAACACTCGTCCGAAGGCATGACAATGTGGTAAAATAAACTCGTTCAGTTCAAGAATCCAACTAGTGAAAACTACATACTCGCTTAGTCTCTCATCATCACTCTGATGCCTTTTTAACTAAATGTTGTGGGCATGAATTGAACATGGGTCACATGAAATATCAAGTCTCTTCCTTACTACTCCAACACTAGCTCATTGACTTTGGTAAAAGTTTATAGTAGTATATTTTTTATCTCTGTCTCCATTAGGCATGTTCAAAACGGTTTGGGACCGGTTCCTAACCGGTTCCTATATTCAAAACCCCCTTTTAAACCGGTTCCAGGCTCGAACCGGTTAGGGAACCGAACCGGTTCTCCCACCCTCGGACCCCTAACCTATCTAACCGGTTCTTACCGGTTCCTAACCCGGTTCCTGTACCGTAACCGGTTCCAACCGGTTACAGTGTAAAAATTTTTTTTTTTTTCGTTTTTCGTTTGCGATTTGGATTCTAAACTATGATTCGTATTTGTATAACATGAAAAATAAAATAAACAATTAACATAAAAATAAACAATTAACATAAAAAAACAAGAGATTAGAGAACTCAAAACGTTGTAATAGCGTTTTTTTGTATTTTTTTTGCGTTCGGGTTTGCGTTTTGAGTGTTGTGATGAACCCATGACACCAAATACCTATTTATACTAGTAGTGGGGTGCTTGGGGGAGCCAAAAAACGGCTATTTTTGACCCCAACGGTCAAAAAACGGCCAAAAAAAACGATTTCCAACGGCTATATTCGATCCAACGGCTAGAACCAGTTAGGAACCGGTTCCGGATGGTTCGGTTCCAGAACCGGTTCCGGTTCGGTTCCGGTTCCTACCCGCCCCCACTCAGAAATGCAAGAACCGGTCACGGATCATCGGGTTGAATCAGATAGGGTCTGGTTCCTACAAAAAACGGGTAGTAACCGGTTCGGGTCCGGTTCAGGTCCACCGGTTCGGTTCCAGGAATCGGTTTCGTTGAACATCTCTAGTCTCCATATTACACTAAAAATCATTACTTTTCTTCTCTTTTATTAATTAAATAAATTTTTTTATACCTTTATCATTATCTTTTTTATCTCATTCATTCACAACCACTTACAAAATATATACAAAAATTAGATATTGAATATTGTTTCTTGAAATTACTCATAAATAATAATGTTTTCTCTTTCCTCGACTCATAACAACTTAAAATATAAATAGAGAACACACTTAGAAGATGCTATTGTGAAGCTCTTAGTCTTGTACTTAAACGCAATGAAAGTCATGCATGTGCCCACCAAATTTTTTTGAATATATATGTTTTTCACGAATAGAATATTGCAAATACTTTCATGTAATATAGAAAGTATGTTTTATCAATCTAGACTTATAGAATTGCAACACGTGACACAGTAAGCTACGTACTTATTTAAAATATAGATATAGTGTTAACAATTTAATTTGATTTTTTTCTTAATTTATTTTAATCCAACACAAAATATTTTGTTAGTTTATATCTTTTAGTAATATTCTTGGAATAAGGTTAAAATACAAAGGACAATAAAAATGAGAAGGGTGAGAAGAAATCCAGTCCATTGATTTTAGATTTGAATGACTAATATTAATTTATTAAATAAAATTGATGGAAAGGACATGAAGTTAATAACCCACCTTTGTTGACTTTCTCTCTTCACATGCAAGACACATGTTAATCCCCCCATCATTTTAAAATGTCCATAGCTTTTTCATACGACATTATTATTTTTTTTAAAAAAAAATCACCATAATAATAAGCGTTTTTTATCTTTAATATGAGTATCATATTGTTATATAAAAAAAATTAATGGGTTTTTTAATTATGTTTTTTTGTTGTTTATTGTGTCATTGTGTAATATGTTGTTTCCATTGTGTTTTATGTTTCAAGTCATTGTGTTATATATATTCACCATTGTGTCTTACGTTTTAGGTCATTGTTTTATACGTATTCACCATTGTGTCTTACGTTTTAGGTCATTGTGTTATACGTATTCACCATTGTGATTTACGTTTCAAGTTATTGTGTAACATGTATTACTCATTGTGTTTTATGTATTAGATAATTTGTTGTTATTTTATCATTATTTTTATATATTATTATTACACAACGGTGTTATTAGTATTTAAAAAAACATAATGATGAGTTGAAAGACACAATGACGAAAAAACACAATGACGAAAAAAGACACAATGACAAGCGAAAAGACACAATGACGAAAAAAAACATAATGATAAGCGAAAATACACAATGGTGTGCGAAAAGACACAATGACGAAAAGAGACACAATAATATGCGAAAAGACACAATGACGAAAAAAGACACAATGATAAGTGAAAAGACACAATGGTGTGCGAAAAGACACAATGACGAAAAAAGACACAATGGTGTACGAAAAAGACACAATGGTGTGCGAAAAGACACAATGACGAAAAATTACACAATGAGAGGCGAAAAGACACAATGACGAAACAAGACACAATGACGTGGTTTTTGTTCTAAAATTTATATAACAAAAATTATACTCATATTAAAGATAAAAAACGCTTGTTATTATGATGAATTTTTTTTTAAAAAAATATCATACGAAAAAGTTATAACCGTTCTAAAATGATGGGGGTATTAGCATGTGCCTTGCATGTGGAGAGAGAAAATGTGTACAATTACCTCTATACTCTTTTTCCTTTGGTCTCCACTAGACACATGTCAATTATTTATGACTTCTCACACTTATCTTTTTTTTACCCTTTATAGAATAACTTGACCCATATTCTTAAGGTGAGGTAATGTATAATTTGTGTAAGTTGTGAAGACTTGACTCGTTTAATATAAGTACTACAATTATCTAACTGAAGTTGTGGCAACCAAATTTTGCATATACGAATATCTCACTAAATATGATTATATATGTTTATTAAGGTAGGGCAATGTATAATTTTAAAACTTACTCATTTAAGACAAAATAGTGCAATTAACTAATTGGGTTGTGACAATAAAATTTTGTTTATACGAATATCTCGTTAATTTTAGAGGATGATGGGTGTTCAGTTGGAGTTACGTATAATTTTAGAAAACTAAAACCTAAGTTGTGTAGTTGGTTTTCTAGTCTAATAAGATGGGAATGATTATTAAAGTTTGAGATTTTAAGGTCATATTTATAACATTATTCAAGAGTTTTCATATGGTGGTGGGTTTCTCTTTGATGATATTGTCGGGTGAGTCAGACATGAAACGTGAAAATTGATATAAACGTATGATATCTCGTTTCGGAAAGACTCACTCGGATATTAAGAGCGATTTCAAACGCTGTTCAAGTTAAAAAAAAAAAGAAAAGAAGAAAACAAGAAAAACTCTACGTGCAATGTTGTAAAAGTAGGATTACAAGGCCGAGTACTCACTACAAGGTATGTCACCGATGCGAGTTTCTGTAAATCCGCCTAGTTACTAAGAATCGGTCAAATGTGGTCAACCTCAGCCAAAATCACATCTTATCGGTGAACTTGGGCCGATTTTGACTCAAAAAAATAAAACATAATTGTTATTTCAATAATATTAAAGAACAAATATCATTTTTTTAATTAATGATTAGTAACTTTTAGAATATTTTATATTTAAAAATGTATTTTTTTATTTATATTAATATTCACTTATTTTGTTATAAATATCAGTAAACTTATGATATTTGACACATATATAATAACCAAATATTAATTTTATTTATATTTACCATGTCCGAGTACTCTTCGAATACTCCCTCCAAGAGGGTCGGCCGCCTAGGGACCGTCTAGCGACTTTTGCAACATTTTCTACGTGTAATCAATCTTAATATCTTATTGGGGGAGCGTGAGTATATTAACTACTCAACGTTGTTTGAGCGTGTAAAACATTTGTCAACATCAATACCGAAAATCTTTGTGTATTTTAGTATTATATCTATTAATTTATTTATTTTGAACCGTCAATGAATCTTTAAAATAGGTTGCTGATTAAATTCATAACATCGGAATACACTCGTCTTTCAATCGGAAAAAACATTCACCCAAGGCCAACGCCCATGAACACTCGCCTGAAGGCACGACAATGCGCTAAGATAAAACCCATTTAGTTTAAGGATCCAATTAGTGAAAGTCAAATACTCGCCTAGTCTTCCATCATCACTTTTGTGCCTCTAAAATTAAATATTTGGAGCAAGAATCAAACCTAAGAGCATTCTCATCCCATTCCCTATAATTATGTGAGGGAAGTTTGTAAATTATGGGGTGAGGTTGTGAGTGATTGTGAGTGTATATTATAGGGTGGAGAGAGAAATGTAGTGATTTTCTGTAAATTTGAGGAAACATTTGGGGAAACATTTTTATTTTTTTAATATTTGTTGGATTGGTTGTGAGTAGAGGAGAGAGAAAACTGTAATGATTAAGGTATAAAAAATATTATTTAATTGAACATGAAAGAGAAACATAGTGTTTTTTTAATGTAATTATAGAGATATGGATGGAGAACGGGTTGAGAATGCTCTAAGTCATATAAAACATCAAGTCTCTCTCCTATAACTTCACCACTAACTCATTAGGCTGGAATGAAACTTAAGGAAACAAAAATGAAATTAACTTACTCTATATTTTATGAAGTAAATTTGTATCTAATTTCATTTATTATATATATAGATATAATACACGTGTCAATGAATTATGATATAACTGGTTGAGATGAGACACTCAAATACCTTGTATCGAAAGAGATCTTGTTTTCAAGTTTCACTTGTGACAAAGTAGATATTTCAGGTTGGACCAAAGAGTTTTCTCACATATGGTGTGTTTCTTTTTAAACGTGTCTATGGTATTTGGGGAATGTAGATGGCCGGGTGCACGGGTCATTGGCCTGTTAGTGATCCTAATAGGTAAAAGAAAAGAAAAGGGAAAAAAGAAAAAGATAATACACGTATTCGCTAGAGCTTAAACTATCGGTTGAGATGTCACATCATATGTGGGGAGTGTCAAGTGTCGTCCAAATTTGGTTCAAGGAATTAGCGTCAAAACGAATACTTATGTTTTAATATTTTGCGTGATCAATTGCTTTCAGTTAAAATCATCAAAGACTTTTGACTTTTCAAATGTCACAATTATACCTATAAAACAAAAAAAACGATATCTTGATAATAATATAACCACCAAAAAAACCATAAGTTTTATTGGCTTACGCGATCTTGATGCCGTGTTATAAGGTATAGAACGAAATTATGATATGTAAAGATACAGCAAGTTAAAATCATTTACTTGCGCGATCTTGATGCATGTTTAATAAGATTTTTAGTTAGACCATCTATAACGTAAGTTGCCCAGAGACCTCTAACCATAACGTCGTCCAACCGATATCAATCGACTGACTTTGTTGCCTCTCCTCTCATTAGCAACTATTCCTCTCCTTTTCATGTCTACAATGACCTTAATTGGTTGCCACTCCTCTATATCAGCGTGTATGTGGAAGTCGATGGACCTCATATATGCCCTTAGAAGTATTGGTAAGACAGAGAGAGAGAGAGATAATATATTAGCATACAAATTAGTTTATGGTTGTGTAAATCACCCCACTCATAATCTAATTACTTGCATAACAGAATCGTCTCACTTTAAAATATACTTTAGTACTTTATTATTTTGGTAAAAGGTCGAATAGATATATATATATTTTTTGGATTTATGACTAGCTAAAATTAACTTGTATTTTAAAATGTTATAGACTTTTAGGCTTTTGTATTACATTCAACTGTGGTTAAAGCTTAACTCTTAGGACATACTCACATACATAATGAGTTATTATTGAGGCATTTCTATAATAATGCCATATATGTTTTGAAGTTATAATGAGTGAAATGAGATCATCCACTACACTACACATGTTTTTTTAGATAAAAAGAGTGATGATTATGTAACGGAAAATGCCTTTTAAAAGACACTAACCATTACACATAGCCATAGAGGAGGTTAGTCGTAACTCGTAACTATTAACGAACATGCTCCTAGACCAAAACCTTTTCAACTTTATTTAGGTGAAGCCCAATAGCCAATAGTGTTGGGCATGCTGCCTATATACTGCTAGCATAAATGAACGGATCATAAAAGGATTGGATTCTCTATTTCCATCCAATAGCATAAGGATAACCAACTAGAGAATGGTACATAATAAATCAGATAGATGAATGGTACAAAACAAATCAAATTGATGAAAGCAATTGAAAGCGATCACCCGATGGGAGGGGACCGATATTATGAAATCTTTAATCGGAGGCCTTACCAGTTCAACATGTTAGTACAATGCCAAGCAAAATGGGTATTGGAGCAGTTTATATAAAAAATAAACATCGGATGGTTTTCTTAGGTTGTTATAAAATCGTAATCTCATTAACCAAATTAGCATATTACAATAAAATAGCAGGTAAACAGACAACAAGCTGCACTGTAACTCTCTTTTGGATAGCAAACCCGATTATACTAAAGACAAAGTTTTGGTTCTTAAGGCTGAAAAAAGCACGACCTGTTGAACCCTAGTCAAAATTCCACAGTCTCCGAGGCTAGGAAACCAAATGCATTAAAAGATTTATCGTGTTTAGAAACTTTCCCGGATTTTGTCCTCAACGTCGCATGGCCCGTAACAACTGTGTCTCTGAGCTCAACAAGAGGAAACACTCATGTAAGGTCTACACATACATGTGTCCACCCAAACACCAGGACACTTCTGTAGGTTGAGACGTGAGATAGGATATCTTCCACCCTAGATGCTTTTGCCCAATGTTTTAAAAACCAGTATTTTAGTTGTACCGGATTAGGCTAAAAAATGATACAACCGGTTGAACCGGTTTATACCGGGAGTTTCAACCGGTTGAATAGTTTGCATAATAATTTCCTATAATGTAACTTCAATCCAAAAAAATAACCAAAAACTAGATAAATTCTATAACAAAAAATAATCCAAAAGTTATTCCATATTTAAAAAATAATGCAATAAACTCAATTTTAAATAAAGTAGTCATAAAATTTACACATTTGAATGTTAATTGTTGGGTTAAAAATATTTTTAAAAAAATATAGGAAGCAAATATCAAAAATTCCCCGGGCTTAAAACCGGGTTGCCGGTAAAAACCGGTATTTTAGACAAAAACCGCCGGTACGACGTTCTAGCAAACCGGTCAAAAATATCGGACACAAAATACCGGCCTAGTGTGTGAAATCTGGTTCAATCGGACGGTTTGAACCGGTTTTTAAAACACTGCTTTTGCCCTAGTAGGGGGGGGGGAAGGAAATTCCATCTCACAACTCCATTGGTAAGCTTTTACAAAAACAAGAAAAAATTGAAGTATATCGGGGATGATGAATCATATAAAGAGTGTACATTGTATTCATAATTAAACACTTTACTTGTAACAAAACAGTACAATGAGGTGAAGAGAATCATGTAAAGTGTGCACATTGTGTTTGAAGAAACACAAATCCACCCCTCAAGGTCTAACGTGTTAGTCTGAGGAGTTAGGATAGGTATTCCCCACGATGGGTTATAAAACCTTCTTGGCGCAGATAAGTGTATCCTGCAAAACAGAACACCGTGAGCTCATTACGAGGAATGGGGGGGGGGGGGGGATTCTCTCGTAACTACCATCCGGCGTGAGAATCAGTACTTGATAGTATGGAATATATTTAGTGAGTAGGAGAGAGTATATCCTTTACCATTCGGAGATCGACTGGTATTTATAGTCGGAGGAGAGAGAGAGAGGATGGTCCACCACGTTGCCATATTTTTCCACCAATACATTCGTGTGATCGTGGAGGTTGGTGGAAGTTGGTGGGCATCATGGCCTTTTGACAAGGACGTTTCGTACTATTTTGTACCGTCCTCATGTGTTGTCCGGTCCCCATTGGTTGGGTGTTTATTTCCATGTAGATTGTACCTTTTTGCCCCATGCATGTGAGACCTTTGCGGTACCATTCCCTAGGCGCCAGGGAATGTGTATTATTTTAAGAAACCACTTTGGCGCCATGTGTTATCCCTGGCGCGTGGTGGTTACTCTCGCTGTGTGTTCCGCCCAGCGTTCTGGTTGCGCTTGATTTGGGTGTTGTACTTGTTAAATGGTGGGTTTAATACCCTACCTCTACAAGTACCCCTAGTCCATAGTTGCCCTTTCTTCTGCCGTTTGTATTCCGCTCGTCTTTTTTACCAATATCGTCTATTTGGGTGTCTGGTTAATGAAAAGCATTCTTCCCGACATTTAGTTACTTAACAAGCATCAGTCGATATTTTAAATATCGTGGTTTTGTATTTTGGCGGGTGATTTTTGAAAATCATCTCTTGGCGCAGCCTATTGTGGCGGGTGATTTTTGAAAATCATCCATTGGCGGAGCCTTATTTTTGAAAATCATCCCTTGGCGGAGTTTATTTTTGGTGGGTGATTTTTAAAAATCATCCATTGGAGGAGCCTATTTTTGGCGGGTGATTTTTGAAAATCATCCCTTGGCAGAGCCTATTTTTGGCGGGTGATTTTTGAAAATCATCCCTTAGCAGAGCCTATTTTTGGCGGGTGATTTTTGAGAATCATCCCTTGGCGGAGCCTATTTTTGGCGGGTGATTTTGAAAAATCATCTCTTGGCGGAGCCTATTTTTGCCAACACTTGTTCTTTTTCTCGTGTGTTGATGACATGTTGTTTGGCGTGAAGGGGTGAATTAAATGCAAGTTAGTGAAACGATGGTTGGACATGACAGTTTGACAACGGTTGCTCTGCAGTTCAGCTTTTTCGTCTGTGTAGAGGTAGGGTATTAAAACCACCATTTAACAAGTACAGCACCCAAATCAAGCGCGACCAGAACGCTGGGCGGAACACACGGCGAGAGTAACCACCACGCGCCAAGGATAACATATGGCGCCAAAGTGGTTTCTTAAAATAATACACATTCCCTGGCGCCTAGGGAATGGTACCCGCAAAGGTCTCACATGCATGGGACAAAAAGGTACAATCTACATGGGAATAAACACCCAACCAATGGGGACCGGACAACACATGAGGGACGGTACAGAATAGTACGAAACGTCCTTGTCAAAAGGCTATGATTCCCACCAACCTCCACGATCACACGAATGGAGAATTTTATTGGTGGAAAAATATGGCAACGTGGTGGACCATCCTCTCTCTCTCCTCCGGCTATAAATACTAGTCGATCTCTGAATGGTAAAGGATATACTCTCTCCTACTCACTAAATATATTCCATACTATCAAGTACTGATTCTCACGCCAGAGGGTGGTTACGAAAGAATCCCCTCCCCCATTCCTCGTAATGAGCTCACGGTGTTCTGTTTTTCAGGATACACTCATCTGCGCCAAGAAGGTTTTATAACCCATCGTGGGGAATACCTATCCTAACTCGTTGGACTAACGTGTTAGACCTTGAGGGGTGGATTTGTGTTTCTTAATTGGCGCCATCCGTGCATATTAGCTAGAACAGTTATCAAACAATCCTTCCATTCTTGACTCAGATGAGTGGCAAGACCACACCAAAAGAGGTTGGCCAAAACCCAAAGACCAACCAAGAAGGAAACGTAGAACCCTTGGACATCATTGGTACAGGTGAAGGTTTCGTTAACACGTCTACCATTCACCCTACCATCATAGACAAAGAAAAAACCAAATCACGTCCCAAGGCAACCATGCCGCCAGACATCATGGCTTGGCTGGAAGCCGAACAACAAAAACTGAGGGACAAGGTCCAAGAAAAAATGGCGTCTGGTGTGAAACCTAGAATGCTGTTCGACACAGCCTCTAGTAGCAACGACGAGGAAGAAGAGTACGAAGAACATTCAACGCCAATTCATACGAAAGCACCAACCAACAAGTCACCACTTGCTCAGCAAAATAGCAAGGCGGGAGAAAAGTCACATCGGTTGCGTCTTGAAGTAGACTCGCGTCTAGACGATCCAGACTATGAAGAAAGTTGGAAAGGTCTAGACACCAAGAAACTGGTGAAATATCACCCAGATGTGGCAGGAGATTTTTCCAAACCATACCGACCAACAACGTCGGCTGGAAAGTCAAAGTTTGTGGAAAGAATAGCTGAGGCGGAGTTACAAGAAAATTCAAAAATACCGCCAACGGTTGGCCAGTATGATGGCATCTCAGATCCAGATGATCATTTACAAACCTTCACAGCTGCTGGACTGGTGTCAGGGTGGACCATGCCGTTATGGTGCCACATTTTTACACTGACGCTAGTCGGGGCCGCCAGAGCATGGTTCGAAAGGTTGCCTGATGGACAGATTACAAGTTGGGAGGACTTAGCCAAAAAGTTCACCCAACAATTTAGCCAACAACGACGTCACATCAGCGACCCAGCGGACATTCTGAATGTCGTCAGAAAAGATAATGAAACACTGGAAGATTTCATTACCAGATTTAACCAAGAAGGTTTGAACATCAGCGACATGATTGAAGAATTGCTTCGGGCAGCCTTTCGCTAAAACGTAAAGTGTGACGATCTCATTTGGAACCTTACGGGCAGATATGGCATGCCACAGCGATGGGATGATGTTATGACCGTGACCAAGAGGTATGCACGAATGGAGAAAAGTCTGGGGAAAGAACTGGCGAAGAACGACGCCAGAAATTACATCAATAGAGCCCGCCAAGGCAAAAGAATATCTTCCGTGTGGTCGAGACTGAATAATGAAAAAGAGCCACGACGTATGAATCTTTCAAAGCTAAACAGAAAGGTCAGACAAACGCATCCAGATGGACTCCGTTGACAAAAAGCTTAGCACACATCACGTATATAGAAGGGATCCAACTAAAGAAACCGGCACCAATCAAGCGTGGTCCGATCACAGACATGAAAAGCTATTGTGATTACCATGAACAACATGGTCACACAACAAATCAGTGTTCTAACCTAAAGGATGCCAATGAAGAATATGTCAAAAATGGAAAGCTAGATCACCTCGTAAAAAGTATCAATGGAAGATGCAGGCGCCAACCTCCAAGAGATGGCGGAAGGCCAGAGAAGAAAATCAAAGACCTTCACGCCAACATGATTTCAGGCAACGCGCAGTCCAAGAAACGTAGGCAAACAGAATACGCGGCCTGGAAAGAAGAACAAGTCATTTTCCCAAGAGTGAAAGGAGGGGCAAACAAGAAAGCGCCTTTAGTGATTACAGCTGTATTCGGTCACTACCGAACACCACGCTTTTTCATCGATGCGGGGGCAATATCCAACGTCATGTACCGCCAATGTTTTGACCTACTGGAAGACAAAGATAGGCAGCAGTTAACACCAGTCAACGCTCCGATCACGGGTTTCAACCAAAGTATTGAATACCTGCTAGGACAGCTGACATTCCCGGTCGAACTGAGTGACGACGTTCATTCATGAACGGAAGACGTTGACTTCCTAGTGATGGAAACGCCCCACTCACATTATGACATAATATTAGGAAGGGAAGCAATTGGCGATTTCAACGCTAACCCCTCAACAACCCACGGAATATTGGGAGTACCAACTCCAACGGGGATAGCAATGATCCACGCCAACAAAGAGTGCAACATGGCAGAAAGAAAGACACCGCCACAGAAGATATTAAAAACCGATATAAATGGAGAAGTGGAAAAATGGGTGCTCAACAAAGAATTCCCCGAGCAAAGCATAACCATTGGACCAACTATCTCCGAAGAGGCGCGGGCAGCATTCGAGAGATTGTTAATCAAGAGCATTGATGTTTTCTCTTGGACTCCGGCAGATATGACAGGGGTCCCAAGAAGCAAGGCTGAACATGAATTGAAAGTCAACTCAGCCTTTGTCCCGGTAGTACATAAAAGAAGAAGAATGGGGCCAGATCAAGCAAAAGCCTGCGATGAACAAGTCTAACAACTGGTAGATGCGGGCGTAATCCGCGAAATTCAATACCAAAAATGGGTAGCCAACCCAGTGATGGTACCCGAGGCAAACGGCCAATGGCGCATGTGCATTGATTTTAAGGATCTCAACAAAGCGTGCCCAAAAGACTGCTACCCTTTACCGGAAATCGATCTTAAAGTGGACGCACTGGTACCCTTTCAGTTCAAATGTTTTTTAGACACATATAAAGGGTACCATCAGATCCACATGGCGGTAAAAGACCAAGACAAGACGGTGTTCCGAACAAACAACGGAACATATTGTTATAAGATGATGCCATTTGGCCTCAAGAACGCCAGATCTACATACCAGCGGCTGGTGGACAAAGAGTTTAAGCCTCAAATTGGGAGAAATTTAGAAGTCTACATGGATGATTTGGTTGTAAAAAGCAAGACGGAAGCAACCATGCTGAAAGATATTGAGGAGACCTTCAAAACGTTAAGGTCAATTAGCATGAAGCTCAACCCAGGAAAGATTTCCTTCGGAATGGAAGAAGGGAAATTCCTGGGAGTGATCGTAACGAATGGCGGCTTCAAAGCCAACCCAGAAAAACTGGAAGTCGTGTTGAAAATGCCTTCACCAAAATATGTCAAGCAAGTACAAACACTTAACGGCCGATTAGTTGCGCTGAACAGATTTTTGTCTAGTCACGCTGAAAAATCCTTTCCATTCGTCTCAACCTTGAGAAACTGCCTCAAGAAATCTCAGTTTCGTTGGACGAAAGAAGCAGAAACAACGTTCCAAGAAATCAAGTCGCGCCTAACAGAACTACCAACGCTAACGTCCCCTAAAGTTGGAGAGCCGCTGATAGTAAACCTAGCGGCGCTAGAAAGAACATTCAGCGAAGTCTTGATGGTGGAAAGAAATGACATTCAAACGCCCATTTATTACATAAGCCGCACCCTAGCAGACGCGGAAACAAGATACTCCACCTTGTAAAAGCTGGTCTTATCTCTGGTCCAGATGGTGCGGCGCTTGAGAAGGTACTTTCAAGGCCACCCAATACATGTTCTCATCAACTTTCTTAGAAAATGTACTGAGCAAGCCGGAATTGTCTGGAAGGCTTGCAAAATGGGCGATGGAATTGGGAGAACACGCCATTAAATATAAACCAAGGCCAGCAATCAAAGGCCAGGTTTTGGCTGATTTCATCGCGGAAATTCCTCAAGAAAAAGAAGAAGAATGCCAAAGAGAGATCGAACTCCCTGTTGATCAACGAAACGATGAAATCTGGAAATTTTTTACAGACGGAGCTTCTAATGATGAAGGTGCAGGCGCGTGCCGAAGAATAACCAACCCTGAAGGACAACACTTCACGTACGCGAGTCGCCCAGAATTCAAAAGCACAAACAATGAGGCGGAGTACGAAGCGTTGTTGGCAGGGTTAAGATTCGCAAAAAAAATTAGGAGCCCGACACTTAGAAGCACACGTGGATTCAATGCTAGTGGCAAACCAGATTGAAGGATCCTACGATGCAAAAGACGACAAGATGGCGTTATATTTAGCACAAGCCAAAGTGCTAATGGCAGCCTTCGTCACATGTAAGGTGAAGCACATCAAACGAAGCGAGAACAAACAGGCGGATGCCTTAAGCAAATTGGCATCGGTTGGGTTCGAGCACCTCGCAAAAGATGTCCGCATAAAAGTTCTGAAAACACCTTCAACAAAGAACACAGAAGTTTTCGTGTGTTCAGCGGCCGAAGCAAGTTGGATGACACCAATCATCCACTACCTCGAGAGGGGTATTTTGCCAGAAAAGAAAGTGGAAGCCCGAAAGATCCGCCACAAAGCCCTGAACTACACAATCCAAGATGGCATCTTGTACAAGCGATCGTACTTAGAGCCACTTCTCAGATGCGTAGATCCGCAGGACGCAAATTATTTGTTGAGGGAAATTCACAAAGGAATATGTGGTGTACATGCGGGTCCAAGAATGGTGATCGCCAAAATAATGAATACAGGATACTATTGGCCAGGCATGCATGTAGACGCCGAGAAAGAACTAAGGAGATGCAGCGCATGTCAACGCCATGCACCAAACACCCTGCGCCCAAAAAATGCCATGATCCCAGTAACAGCCTCTTGGCCATTCCAGAAATGGGCAATTGATATAACAGTACCATTTCCAGAGGCGCCAGGGCGGGTGAAGTTTCTCATTGTGGCAATCGATTACTTCACAAAGTGGGTTGAAGCAAAGCCAGTAGCAACAATTAACGCAGCCAGCGTTAAAAAATTCATATGGGAGTTCATCATCTGTCGTTTTGGACTACCCATGAATCTGGTTAGCGATAATGGAACACAATTTGCTGATCAACATATCCGACAATGGCTAAAAGAGCTCAATATCACACAAACGTTTACTTCCGTCGCTCATCCACAAGAAAATGGTGAAGTAGAACGCGCCAACAGAACCATTGTGAGTGGAATCAAGAAAAGGTTGGCAAATCAAAAATCAGGATGGATTGATCAACTACCCAACGTCCTATGGGCCATACGCACCCAAAGAAATACAAGCAACGCAGAAACGCAGTTCAGCCTAACGTATGGTACCGAAGCAATGACTCCCGCTGACATTGGCGTACCATCACCAAGGGTCACATTGCAAAACGACAATGAGGCGGAAAGACGCCTAGACCTAATGCTCCTGAAGAACTTTGAGAGTTGGCCGCAATCAGAGAACATAATTACAAACGCCAACTACAAAAATACTACGACGCGAAAGTAAAAGTTTGTGAGTTCAATGCCGGAAATTATGTCCTTCGCAACAACGAGGCATCAAGAGCGCACGCGCAAGACAAGTTAGCACCTTCTTGGAAGGTCCTTATCAAATTAAAAAAGTATTGGGAAAAGGTGCCTATATCCTGATGCAACTTGATGGCTCACCGATTCCTAGAACATGGAATGCAACGCAATTGCGATGATGTTATATGTAAATCGATTCCAAAGTTGTAAACACAGGCCAAGGGTCAAACAAATTTGAATGGAAACGATACTCTGCATTTCACAAAAGAAAAAGTTCATTGCATTGATATACAAATAATTACAAGCGGATACCAACACCGCGAAACAATTTTTTATTTTTACAACTATAAAACAGAGATAGCCTTGTCGACGTCGTTAACGCTGTTCCCTGATTGGTCAACAGCAGCCGCACAATCTCCTTGATCAACACCAGATATGGCGGACGGACCAGCCAACAAAGGCTCTAGCAGCTTCCTTAACAACTGCACGCCATTTTCTTCCTTAGCGTACCCAGCAACCGCCGAAAGAATGGGAAACATAAGAGCATCATATTCCACCTCAGCGGCGGCATACTCCGCTTCCACATCAATAGCTTGAAGAACATAAGCTTCAGGAGGAAGATTATCACGCCGATGCGTCACCGCATCCTGAAAGCCGATTTTGTGACCAAGCTACCGGGAAGTAGTAACAAGGGCTCCAACACATCGCGTTAAACCATCATCGGTGATGATACGTTGGGCAACGTACATAATAAAGACGTCAATATAATGCAAGTAAAGGAATAAGCATATTTACAACATACCTGGCAGATGGCGTGTTTCAACAACCACTCGCGGTGCATTCAATAGATAAAGCTTTGATGGTCTCCTCATTAGACCAATGTGTCAACTAGCTTGCCCGCATCCCGCCTTCCTTGACTCAGCCTCCGCCTCCAACTCTTCAATACGCTTGCGAAAAGCAGCGTTTTCACTCTCGAGTTTAAAGGAAGCCTCTTTGTCAGAAAGAGCACGGTTGCGTGCTTCCGCAAGATCAGCGTTAGACTTCTTGCAAGCAACTTCAAACTCCTTATAACGAGCAACCCGCTCGTGGAAAGATTCCGCCAAATCTGCCTCGACCTTCGCCAATTTTGCTTCAGCATCAATCAGAGCTTGGGGTTGCTCCGACGACTCTTTAGCCGCCTTCTAGGCGGCAGCCTCAGCATCATTCACCAGCTGCTCCATCTCTCTCGTCCGGGCCACTTGCATTGATCTTCTCCTCATGAAGAGCACGATTCTCCCGCAACAATTCAATGAAACTGGAGAAAGCTTGGACTTGGTGAATAGCATCATCAGAATACACATTATTCCGAGGCTGGATTTTGCGAGCAACGCACTCGCCAGGAGGAATAACATGTTCCAAAAAATATGTACAAATGGCTGGGTCTTCAAAATCGGCGCCGCAAGTAACCTTCCATCGAGGGCGAATAACTTGATTCGCCTCCATGGAGTCACAAGATTGCCCCCTTCATGAAACTTTCAATATCGCCAAAGTCGCCAAAGTCCCTATAACACGGATTAAAGGCAAATTAAAGGGGATTGTGTTAAAAAACTTTCCAAGAAATCGGCAAAGTCCCTATAACACGGATTAAATACAAATTAAAGGGGATCGTGTTAAAAACCTTCAATATCAATTACAAAAATCGTATCTGGCAACTTAACAAGATTGCCCCCTTCATGAAACTGCCAAGCCGAGGCTTTTTGAAGAGGCAGTGTACCTCTTCATCATCTTCATTAATCACAGGGGTGGACCCCGTATTGCGTGGAACAGTGAACGCCCCACCCGCTGCAGAAGAAGAAGAAGAAGAACTGGTAGATACGAACTTCGTATCCACAACAGTTCCAGGAACTGCGGCTGCAGAAGACACAAGATCTGTCGCCACCAAAATTGGAGTAGCGACAACCAGACTTGTGTCCAAGACAGACACAGCAGTCACAAGCTGCGAGACTGAAGGCAAGGAGAAACCAACAGAAACCTGTGCGAAGGAGGTTGGGGAAGACGCCGCGACATCACTTGAACCGAGTGCTTCAAGCAATGTCGTGGACGAAGATACCGGAGCCCCAAATGGGACCGCGAAGATGAGCACGACATCGTCATCATCATCCACGACGCCTCTCGCGGCGGTATATATCGGAGACGCAACCATCTCCCCACCACTGCGTTGGGTGCTCCTACTACTGCACTTAGGAACACTCGCAACGTTAGGACGTCTACCTGAAAAACAAGTTGGAACGTTAGCAAAAGAATCAAATAAAAAACTAGGCTCAATAAGCAGGAGATAAAAACTTACCCCCCTAAGGGTTAACAAAGCTGGGAGATGGCAGCGGTCACGGAGCAAGTGCTTGCCCCATAGGAAGAGGAAACACAACGTTCCGGGCGGTCCTTGTAAGGATTGGCTCCTCGCGAGGACCCAAATCTCTCCTCCTCAACAATTTCACGCCCTTAGCCGTAGGCTGTAAAAGGAGCATGCGGTCGTCCACCTCTGAAAAATAAGGAATAAGGGTTACTATTATATACATATACTTCTAAGCAGAAAAGAGATATGATACTAACCTTGACCGCCGTTATGAATGACCGGCACCATATTTGCATCCTCCCAGATGCGACTCATGCCAACAACACTAGCGCGCGCTCAGAATAGTGACGGAGTGGGGAAAGGCTGGCCTGTAAAGTGGTGTACCAGTCCGAACCAGAATAGGGAGCCACCTTAGGCTCACCAAGGTCCTTCACATCCGTAAAATGCATGGCGTGCGGAACCACGCGTGCAGAAACGTAGAAGAACAAACTCTTCCACTCGTGCAAACTCTGCGGTGCATCCAAAGAAATCGCTTTGGCATTAGGGAAAGTAAACAAATTATACCACCTTTGGGAGAAACGCCACCGATAAAAGGCCGATAACTTGTCAGCTGTAGGCGTAATACCGAGGCAATGACAAGTATACTCAAAATGGCGAAGACGAGCCATTCCGAGTGGATGAATCTGGCTGAGATGCAGCCCAAAAGCATCCAAAACATCCAACAAAAACCGAGTGAGGGGCAATAAGAAATTTCCCAAGAAAAATACTCCCCGTATACGAAAATATTGCCAACGGGAGCCTCCCGAGCCGTCTTGCCAAACACAGGCAATTCAAGCTCATACTCAGGGCCAAGGTTATAAACCTTGACGATATTATTGAAGTCGTCAATAGCCATATGGCAACCAACCAACTCCATGTTGTTGTTCTTCTTGTTCTTAGACGGTTGGGAAGATTCAGCCATAAAGGTGAAAAGATTCAAAGAAAAAATGAGAGGAAAATGTGCAGGCAAAAGTGGAAAGGTGATTTCCAAATGGAGTAACCCCTCCTTTTATACTAATCGTAATTAATAAGAGGAGAGGGGTTCAAAAAGGATAGAAGACACGCGGTCCAATAATAAACCGCCACGACAACAAGACGCCAGTGGAAATGTGTTTCAGCTGGGCGCGTCTCCGGGATTCTCGCCCAGTCGCTTGACACAGACGAAAAAGATGAACTACAGAGCAACCATCGTCAAACTGTCATGTCCAACCATCGTTTGACTGACTTGCATTTAATTCACCCCTTCATGCCAAACAACATGTCATAAACACACGAGAAAAAGAACAAGTGTTGGCAAAAACAGGCTCCGCCAAGGGATGATTTTCAAAAATCACCCGCCAAAAATAGGCTCCGCCAAGGGATGATTTTCAAATGTCACTCGCCAAAAATAGGCTCCGCCAAGGGATGATTTTCAAAAATCACCCACCAAAAATAGACTCCAACAAGGGATGATTTTCAAAAATCACCCGCCAAAAATAGGCTCCGCCAAGGTATGATTTTCAAAAATCACCCGCCAAAAATAGGCTCCGCCAAGGGTGATTTTCAAAAATCACCCGCCACACATAGGCTCCGCCAAGAGATGATTTTCAAAAATAACCCGCCAAAATACAAAACCACGATATTTAAAATATTGACTGATGCTTGTTAAGTAACTAATTGTCGGGAATAATGGTTTTCATTAACCAGACACCCAAATAGACAATATTGATAAAAAAGACGAGCGGAATACAAACGGCGGAAGAATACAATAAAAGCCAAAAGCCCATGATAAGTCCACAACCCCCCTTTTTAGAAAGGGCAACTATGGACTAAGGGGACTTGTAGAGGTCTCTCCATAAACTTGGCTTCCCTCACTTTTTCAAGTCTCTCACTTGTGAACTGGCTATGATTGAACTTCGGTGAAATCCGAGGTCGTGTTATCTCAATCCGGTCGAGGAGCCTCAGGAAACAACATGCTTTGACTTGGGCAATTCATATGTGTAAGTATGCAATTAAAGATACATAAATAAAAGTATTCTAATTAATGTTAATTAATTGGTAAAATTACATAAATAAAATACACTCGTTTTGACAAAGAGAAAAAAAAAAGAAATAACTTAAAAATACTAAAATGGGGGAAATCTAGGCTAAAATTAGGACTACAAATGATGGAATTCATATCAAATAGTTGGGGCAAACCGACTATGATTGTTTGTCACATGATCTATATTGTTCAAACGTATTTGTGTTGTGTTTTTTGTTGCTTCAAAAGGAGTAGAGTTGTGCTTGTTTTAAGGTGGACATTTTCCAACAAAACACTAATGTTTACTTAGTTCGCTAAATCACACAATAATTAAACACATACAACTTACAATATAACATGACTCATATACTATATAGTTGCTACTCGAAAAAGGTGGATACTTGGGTACACATCATTGCTTAAAATTTTAAAACACTAGTTTTAGATCAATGGCTCATGGCTTCTAACATTTTCAAGATCCAACAGACCTTGTACAAATAATGTCTGGTTATGGTGAGAAGACCCTCCTTCTTCCACTGCTTTCTTCACCAACATCCCGAGTCCTTTCGCTTTCTTTGTCCTCTCATTTCCTTCAAATCCAACATCCATTACCGTCTCTATAGTCGTTTTCAATTGCCCGCTCTTCACGGTGACCCCAACTCTATCTTCCTCTTCCCAATGCATCACTGCAGGTGCACCTACACTCACATCGACTCCCAACACATGAATGATTAATTTCTCGTTTAAGAATTGTTCAAACTGTTAATGCCAAGTGATCACAGGATTACCAACCGACACCCCCTTCCAAGACTGAGTTCCATCCACAGTATGTCAAGAACTCTCCAACTGAAGGTGTGATAAGATCAGGACTTGTGGTACTCATTCTCTTATTATAAGTTCTATATCTTTTATTCTGTTTTCAAACCCAGTTTCTGTTAACCATTTTTCAACCTCTTGAGCTCTCTCACTGGCTCGGATCACCCATATGAATGGGGATTTGGATGCTTCTAAGGCTAACCCGAGCTCCATGAGTTGTGGAGGGGTGACCATGTTACTAGTACCAAAGCACGCATACACCGCTGATCTTGGTTCCTTGGAATCGAGCCATTTCAAGTACCGTTGACCATCATTGGAGGTATTGTTTCCTTTAGTCAAATTGTTATTGTTAGACAAAGATAATGGTCCTAGACACCATACCTTACCACCTTTCAACTTCTTAAATTATATAACATATTCATACTCCAACTCCTAAAAGCTATTGATCACCATTCCATAAGCTCTTGACTCGCTTTCTCTCACATGTTTAAGTACTTCTTGAACTGCAAAAGTACGCGTTAAAGATGATTGAATCAAGAACAATGATAAACTAAAATCAAATTATTATTATTATTGAACGAAAACCAATTGCAGAATTACAAGAACGAAAATGAATCAAAACTAAAATCTAACATGAAACCCTAATTACAAGTATTTTATCCCCAAATGTAACAAATGTTCAGGTAACAAACTTATTTCATCTTTAGTCCCTCATGTCTTCTAATCTTTGTAATTTCAGCCCAAACTTCAAAGTATGAAGCAATTACAATTTATACCCAGATCTATTGTAACCAGTTGACTTTAGTAACAGCTGACTATTGTTGACCATTGACACTATAACTAACAATCTCCACCTTAGTGCAATTCAACAAATTCCCAAAATACACAAACAATTCTCAAAATCAGAACTTGGCAGTATCTTGGTAAGCATATAAGCAGCATTGTCTTTTGTGTCCACTTGCAATATTTTAATTTCCTTTGATTGCTCAATCTCTCTTATGAAATGAAGTTTACATTAATGTGCTTAGTACGTTCATGAAATATGTTATTTCTGCATAACTGTATTGCACCATGATTGTCACACTTAACCACAGCCTGCACATTATTAATGCCCAACTCAGACACAAAACCCTTTAACCAAATTGCTTCTTTAACTCCGTCAGTTAAAGAAATATATTCATACTGTGTTGTAGACAGAGCTACAACATGTTGAAATGATGCTTTTCAGCTAACTAGACAGCCCAAAACCATAAATGCATATCCTGTAATCGACTTGCCTTTATCCAGATCCTTAGCAAAATCAGCATCCACAAAACCTTGAATCACTAACCCATCACAGCCTCTTCCAAACACTAAGCCACAATCTCTTGTAGCATTAAGATACCTGAAGATCCACTTAGCTACCTTCCATTGATTTTTACCAGGATTGGATAAATACCTGCTCACTAAACTTACAGCATATCTAATGCCAGACTTGGTACAAACCATCATATACATAAGACTGCCAACCACACTAGCATATGGAATATTCTCCATATACTTCACATCGTCTTCACACTTAGGACAATCTTGACTTGAAAGTTTAAAGTGTTGTGCCAATGGAGTTACCACATCTTTACTTTTTTGCATATGATAAGTTTTTAACACCTTATCCACATATGACTTCTGTGATAGCCATAACCTTCTATTATTTTTGTCTATTGTTATCTCCACTCTCAATATTTTCCTTGCAACACCTAATTCCTTCATGTCAAACTCTTCTATTAACAAAACTTTTATCGCATCTATCTGATTCTTAACTTTGCATGCCACCAACATATCATCCACATACAACTAAAGATACACAAAATTACCTTTATTATACTCTTTGAAATACACACAATTGTCATAACTGCTTCTCATGAAACCACAATTGATTATGTTATCATCAAATCTCCTATACCACTGTCTTGGAGACTGTTTTAAGCATACAATGATTTATTCAATATACACACCTTATCTTCATTACATTTTTCTTCAAAACCCAAAGGCCGCTTCATATAGATATTTTCTTCCAACACCCCATGAAAAAAAGCAGTTTTCACATCAAGCTGTTCTAATTCATAATCTTCTAAAGCAGTTAATGATAATAATACCCTTATAGATGTATGTTTAATAGCAGGTGAAAATATTTCATTGTAATATATACCGGGCCTTTGTGTAAAACCCTTAGCCACTAACCTCGCTTTAAACCTTGATTTCTCAACTCCTGGTATACCTCTATCACCTTATAAATCCACTCGCATGACACAAGCTTCTGATCGTTGGGTTAATCTACCAATACCCAAGTATTGTTTTGGTACAAGGAATGAATTTCTTCTTCCATTGATTTAATCCACAAATCTTTATGAACTAAGTTTATGGCTTCATTAAAGTACAAAGGTTCACACACATTTTCCATTTTTGCAATATGAAACACAAATGCAGAAATATCTACAGAATCTCTAACTCTGAAATGAGGTTTAATCGTTCTTCTTGTTCTCTCCTTTGCAAGACTATAACCAGTTTGAGATCTACTAGATGAACCCTCTTGACTTGTAACCTCATTTCTTTCGGTTACATCTTTGACAATATCCTCCACCTTAATTTGAACTTCCTTATCCCAAGAACCCTTTCCTTTTCCTGTATTAACAACATCTCTATACATGACACTTTATCTAAAATCCACCACGTCCCTGCTTATCTTAATCCTTGGACCTTTATCATCCAACCTTCACAATCTATAACCCTTCACTCCTTCAAGATACCCCAAGAAAATACACTTTTCAGCCCTTGGTTCCAGCTTTCCTTGACTGATATGAGCATAGCATAATGACCCAAACACCCTTAAATGATCATAACTGCCATTACCAACAGTCCACATCTCCATTGGTGTTTTCTTGTCAATAGCTAAAGAAGGAGATTTGTTGACAAGATAAGCAGCAGTGGACACTGCTTCTGCCCAAAAAATTTTGGGCATTCCAGAGCTAATAAGCATACCTAAGTTTGTTTAGGAGAGTTTTGTTCATTCTCTCAACTAAACCATTTTGTTGAGGTGTACCTGGAACTGACATATGCCTAGCAATTCCATTCTCTCTACAATACTTATATAACCAACCATTACATAACTCAAGACCATTATCAGTCCTAAGTTTCTTAATCTTTCTTTCAGTCAGATTCTCTACCAATGCCCTCCATTCTTTGAATTTATCAAAAGTGCCATCGTTTTGTTTTAATACATGCACCCATACTCTTCTTGAGTAGTAATCTACTATACTTAAAAAATATTTTTCCCCTCCTAAAGAATCTACTTTAGCAGGAACCCAAAGATCTGCATGTATATAGTCCAATATACCCTTGGTACTATGTACTCCCTTTCTGAATTGAATTCTCTTAGCTTTTCCTAAGACACAATGTTCACAGAATTTACTATCTATTATCCTCAGATCCTTGAAAATTTGTGTAACAACTCGGGTTTTTCGTATTTGAATTCGTATTCGTTTACCCGACTCGGGAATATATTTTGGATCATTAATATTACTAAAATATTATATTTATTAGTATTTAACTTTGTTAGACTTATTTTATATTCATATAACTTTCAAACTCGTCATTACTATGCTTAAAAACCTTTAAAACGGCTAAAAATTGCATTTATGGAAGTACATGGACTAGTTTCGCATATTTTCAACTAAATTAACGAAACTTAAGCTCCAAGATATCTAAATTAATGTTTTAAAACATATTAATTCATTTTCTTGCTGTACGAACTGAATTTGGTTAGTTATTATACCAGATTTTCTCATTAATAGCTTATTGTGTTTCCTAATCGAGTGGACTTCTTCATAAATGCATTAAAACACCCAAAATTTAATAAAAAAACGCACCTCTAAACCCTAAAAACTGCTGGCATCCTCCCCCTACCTCGAAATTATCCTTCTCCATTGTCGGTTTCTTCATGATTAATCAAGTTCTTCAAGCCGCGCGTCGTTGACTTTTAAGCTTCAAGACCTCGTTGACCATGAATTTCTCTTAGTTCCAATCCTCGTTTGGGTAAGTTGTCTTCTTCAATATTGTAGGATTTTATCTATTTTACAAAAGCCTTCAATCAATTTATATGGTTGTGAGGGGATTTACCATGTCAATTGGACTCCGACCCGTTTAAGGACAAAATAGTCAACAAGATTGACTATTTGATTTCTCTATATTGTGGTCAAATCTTACCTTTCGGGCAAGAAGAATTTTCGTTTTTTTTTTATTTTGAGTGTACTGACCGAAACACGACTCCCAACTCGCGGTTCGGATTCTGGTCAGTACCAGCTTGCTTATTTGCTGAAAATCTCATAACCGGAGTTCTATACATCCGTTTGGATTGATTCCGACGACTATGACTCTATTTTCTTAAGTATAAGTCAGGTCTGTTTGGGTCAGATAACTCATCGTGTTAAATTTAGTCGTTTAATCATTCTCTCATTTTACTCGCTTAATCATCGAGGTGTGTAATCACTCCCTTTTTTACTTATTTTAAATCTTTTAGGGACATATGCGTATTTACATTATTTATCTATTATCAATTCTTGTGTGTATATCAGTTTATGCCTAACTTGCTATTTGCTTACTTGCTTTATTTGAATACATTTCGGAGAGGTCCAATAAATTCTCATTATAATACGATCATACGACCTTCGTAGTAGCCATCGTCCAGTTCATCTGGCATCGAGATAACTGACAACTCATCTTTGATAACCAATAACCGACGCATGGAAACGGTTTAGCCCTATAGTTATATTTGTGTGATTTGTTTATATGCTATGGTTAAATTGCTTATCTCACAGGAGCAGTTTGCATTTTTCTTTATTTATTATATATTATTATTGTAGTGTCTCAAACTGGTGTTTTACTCACTCAACATGTGTTGTTGACAAACCTTTCTATTTTATACGCATATGCAGGTTATTGTTCGAACTAGTTGCAAGATTTATGAAGACTTAGTGAAGAATTAAGTTAGAATAATTATAATAAAGACTTAGATTTGCATTCATTGTGTGTTCAAATGAGTTGTACTTTGTATTTGAGTTTATTTGGATATTTAATAAAATTAAATAGATACTATCACCTTTAAATTATTGCATGATAGTACCTTGAGAGCTGTGAGCAATCAGCTCACACCTCGGCATTTCCGTCTTAGGTTGGGGTGTGACAATTTGTCTCTTATTCAATTCTACCAGCCCTTCTGCACTAATGTGTCCAATTCTATTATGCCACAGAATGACAGAATTACCCTTCTTGTCATCTAAAATAGAAATAGAAATTGACCCTTGTTCAATACAACCATCTAATACATAGATGTTGTTCCTTTTCCTAGTACCAGACATTACAATCAAAGAACAATTCACAAATCTAGCCTTTCCATTTCTTAGACTAACTCCATGTCCATTACTTTGAAAACTACCGAGAGAAATAAAATTTCTTGTAATTTCAGGAATATACCTCACATTTGTCAATGTAAACATGGCTCTACTTTCTAATTTCAAAGAAACATTGTCATGTCCCTGAATCTTACACGGTGTGTCATCACCTAAATGTACAGAATCAAGATCTTCAAGTATCAACTTATCAAAGAAATCTTTATTTGGTGTCATGTGGTATGAACACCCAGAATCCATAACCCATTCTCCTTTAACATCTCCATTGTATAACATCATGACATCAGCACTATCATAACCTTCTTGAGAACCTTCAGGAGATGGATTTGAATTCCTATTACCACTGCTTTCACCTTTTTTCTTTCTCCTTTCTGGACAATCTCTTTTTAAGTGCTTATCAGAGTTTCATATATAACACTTTCTTTTAGTTTGTGATTTGGATCTGCTAGGCATCTTAGACTTAGGGTTTCTTTGATTTGCCCTTCCTCTAATATACAGGCCATGTGCAGAACCATCATTGCCTTTATTCTTCTTTTGCAATTCTTTGGAGTTAATTGCAGCCATGACTTCATCCATTGACAAAGTATCCCTACCAAACATTAGTGTGTCAACAAAATTTTCATAGGAATGTGGAAGTGACGCCAGAAACAATATTGTTTGATCTTCTTCATCAATTTCGACATCTATATTCTTAAATCTAACACCAACTTGTTAAACTCATTCGTATGATCCTCTAACGTCTTTTCAGAAACCATTTGGAATGAGTATAGCCTCTTCTTGAGATACAAACGATTTGCTAAGGATTTGATCATGTACAAACTTTCCAGTTTCAACCAAACCCCTGCAGTCGTCTTTTCTTTAGACACCTCGCGTAGAACACGATCACCGAGACTCAGAATAATGGCGTTGTGAGCCTTCTCTCCTTCTTTTCTTTATCGCTTAAGTCTGCCGACAGTTTGTCTTCTCAGGCGAGTGCGTCCCCGACTCCATGGTGTACCGATTGCGCCTTCATTTTAACCCTCCAAAGAATAAAATCATGTTTACCGTCAAATTTCTCTAGTTTGAACTTCGATGAAACCATATTTTTCTTCAATTTCACGGATTAATTGAACCACTTTCATAACCGAGAGCACGAGGCTCTGATACCAATTGTTAAATATGATTGAATCAAGAATAATGATAAACAAAAATCAAATGATTATTATTATTGAACGAAAACCAATTGCAGAATTACAAGAACGAAAATGAATCAGAACTAAAATCTAACATGAAACCCTAATTACAAGTATTTTATCCACAAATGTAACAAACGGTCAGGTAGCAAACTTATTTCATCTGTAGTCCCTCATGTTTTCTGATCTTTGTAATTTCAACCCAAACTTCAAAGTATGAAGCAGTTACAATTTATACCCCTGATCTATTGTAACCAGTTGACTTTAGTAACAGTTGACTATTGTTGACCACTGACAATATAACTAACACTACGATTATTGAACTCAGGCGGCAGCTGAGCTCGGGTTACCTCAATCTAGTGAGGCAACCCTGGAATATAACACCTTGGATGCACGCAGATGATGGGTAGCTAACTATTTGAAATAACTCATTCCATCAAATATGACCCTAGGAATCTTATACTTTGTTGTTGTGCCATCGGTCCATCGCATGAGTTTATCAGATAAAATACAACATGGTCGAGGATTTAGCAATTCAAAACTTTGTTCCAGTCTTTCTTGCAATATGTATTGTGTAGAATTGCAGCTGAAAAGTTTGGAAATACATTGAAACCAGGTAGAGCATCTGCACTTTCACACTTTCGCATCCCTCTGGTAGTCCATTCTCGGTCCCTGGAAATTGAAGTTCAAGAAACCGCACTGGGAGAGTCCAGAATAGATTGCTTTTGTAGAGTACAAACGTATCAAAGGGTGTTTAACGGTGTGGTGACGATGGTGACCATAACATTTGGTTGTTGTGCGAGTAATTTTGCCATGTCGATCATCAGGATGATGTGGCCGGGAGCTAGAATATGAACCAGGAGGAAGTGAAGGTGGTTAATTGATTCAGAAATCATTGTCAAGATTAAGGAAGATAATTGTTTTGATTTGGTTTTTGGTTTGGTGGTTATTTATAAACAACCATTAGAACACGCATCTATAAGTTTGTAACGTGATCCATGTGAGTTGCAATATTAACAATGAAAATGATATTGTCTTGTTACAAGGACTACATTAATTTTGCATTAAGAAATTACAAGATACATTATATTATACTTCCGTCCTCCACTAACCACACTTTTTAATTAAAATAACTTTATGCTTTAGAAAAATGGAGCGCTTTAGTCGACCTATATTTAGAAGTTAAAGGTTCACCTTTACAATCTATGTTGGAGTGTTTTCTAAACTCATATAGCTCCTAAATGTATCTTTCGACATTAAGGAAGTTATGATTTGGTTTTGGTTATGTCTCTCCAAAACCAACCTCGCCGAACCAAACTGAAAAATTTAAAGCGAACCTCAAGAGCCGAACCAAAATACAACCAACCCAGACTAATAACCAACAGTTCGGGTTTTTATTTCTTTCTAACAAAGAAAACTAGAATTCATTTTTGGTTATGTTTCACTCCCAAACGACCTGAACTGAACTTTAAAACCGAACCAGTAGTATATATAAATAACATAAGTTAAAGGATTTTGGAGCTATCTGGCTAGAACGAATTTGGACTTTACCAACCACGTATTTAATTTCAAGTATTGGCTTTTTCTTGATATGCATGATCCATGTGTTGTATTTAAAATGAAAATATCTTAATACAAACAGTTTTGCATCTGGAATTTTGCAAAAACAAATGAAGTTAAATGCTAATTACTCAATGTCTAAAAGTCGTAAGAGGATGAATCGTAAAAGAGTCAAGAGATAGTTTAATTTATTGGTATGTTTCCCGATTTCATAGTCTGATTTAATTGCATCTTTATCTAGTTGTTTGAATTACTAGAAATTTGGAGTTTGATTAGTAAGTTATTTAATATAAATATTTGGTTGGGCCGATGTAATTAGTGTCAGGAAAATTTTAATAAACAGTTGAAAAGAGTTGATGTTGGTTGAGATAAAATTCCTTGTTCATGTTTTTAAGCTTGATTTTCAACAATTGGTATCGAAGCGGTTATGCTCATGCCCCGGGGGACGAAAGCATAAGATCAATGTGTAACAAGAAGAAATAATAACCAACAAACAAACTTAAAATAAATAAAAATCAAATAATAAAAACTATTATAGATCATAAACTCATTTGATGCTAATGTTTATTTCGTTCACCAAACCGAGTTGTAATCAAACACTTACAACTTACTATATAAACACAACTCGTATATTATATAGGTGCTACTCAAAAAGGTTGATACTTGGTACATATTCTTGACAATAATTTGGAAACACTGGTTTCAAATCAATGGCTTATAGATTCAAACATTTGCATGTTCCAACACATCTTGTACAAATAATGTCAAGTTATGGTGAGAAGACCCTCCTTCCACTGCTTTATTTGCCACCGTCCCGAGTGCTTTCACTTTCTTTCTTCTCTCGTTTCCTTTCGGGTCCCACATCCATCACTCTTTCTGTAGCTGATTTCACCAGCTCGCTCTTCACGGTCACTCCAAATTTATCCTCCTCAACCCAATGTACCGCAACAGGTGCACCAACACTCACACCGATCCCCAACACTTGAATGATTAACTTCTCATTCAAGAACTGTTCAGCAAACTGCGGCCAAGTGATAATAGGGACACCAGCAGACACCCCTTCCAAGACTGAATTCCACCCGCAATGTGTCAAGAACCCTCCAACTGAATGGTGCGATAAGATTAGGACCTGTGGTGCCCAATCTCTTTTGATGAGACCTCTATCTTTTACAATATTTTCAAATCCGGTATCTGATATCCATTTCTCGACCTCGTGAGCTCGCTCACCAGCTCTATTCACCCATATGAATGGAGATTTGGATGCTTCTAAGGCTAACCCGAGCCCGGTGAGCTGTGAAGGCGTGACCTGACTACTGCTACCAAAGCACGTGTACACCACTGATTCCGATTCTTTAGAGTCGAGCTAGTTCAAGTAACGTTGACCATCATCATAATAATTGTTTCCTCTTACTGGTTTACCCAAATCATCATCGTTCAACAACGATAACGGTCCTAAACATCATACCTTTCCACCTTTCAACTTCTTAAATTCCTTTACATATTCTTGCTCCAACTCCTCAAAACTATTAATCACCATCCCATAAGCTCGTGACTCGGTCTCTCTCATTCGAACATGAAATCTTGACTCTCTCATTTGATTGAACTCGGGTGGAAGCTGAGCTCGGGTTATCTCAATCCGGTTGGGCAGCCCCGGGAGAATAAAAGGCCCTGTCTCGGGCATTTCATCAAACTTACATGTGTATAAATAATATCTTGATAACTGTTTGAAACAACTCATTCCATCAAATATAATCCTTGGAATCTTATACTTTACCGCGGTTTCATCTGTCCATGGCATATATTTATCAGATAATATACAACTCGGACGATGACTTAATGATTCAAAACGTTGCTCGAGCAATTCTTTTAACATCTCCACTTCAGTTGCAAAGTTTGGAAGTAAATGTAAACCAGGTAGAGCATCCGCACTTTCGCATCCCTCTGGTAGTCCGTTCTCGGTCTCTGGAAACTGGAGTTCGAGAAAACGCACTGGGAGTCCAGAATGAATGTGTTTTTGGAGAGTAGAACCGTATCGAACGGCGTTTAATGGCGTGGTGACGTCGGTGACCATAACATTCGGCCACTGTGCGAGCACTTTCGCCATGTCAATCATGGGGATGGCGTGGCAAGGAGCCAATTAAAAAGGGAATCAGGAGGAAGTGAAGCTGGTTAGCTATTGCCAAGATTTAGAATTATAAACAATTTCTATCAGGAAGATAACTGTTTTGATTGATTTGGAGTATTTTCAGAAGTTGGTTTGGTGTATTTATCAACAATCAAGAGACCTAAGGTCATCCGTGTAAAAAATAATGTGTTGCAATATGTATACTAACCACACTTTTTAACTAAACTAATAGCATTATACTTTAGAAAATTGGTGTGTTTGCTACATGTGTATTTCGACATTAAGGAAGTTACGATTTGGTTTTGCTTACGCCTCGCTCCAAAACCAAACCAATCGAATTCAAGAACCGAACCAAAATATAACCAACCCAAACTAATAACCAATAGTTCCGGGTTTTTTTTCTTTTCTGAAAAGAAAATTACGTTCTCACTCTCAAACAGCCCGAGCGGAACTTTAAAACCGAGCCAACTGAATATACGTAAAATAAAGATTTTGGAGAGATCTATATAAATAAATAACATAATTAAATTAAAGATTTTGGAGATATCTGGTTGGAACGAATGTTTGGACTTTATCAACCAAGTATTTAATTTCAAGTATTGGCGTTTTCTTTATATGCATAATCCATGTGTTAGCATTAAAAATGGAAACTTCTTACAAGATTTTTGCATTTACAAATAGCAAATAACATTGTGGTGATATGCGTGGCTCCCGAACCAAACCGCACTGCACCGACTCAAGCCAAATTTCAAAACCGATCCAACCAAACTCCAAAATCAAACCAAAATGAACTGAACTATAAAACCAAACCGCACCATGATAGCTCAATTATTGTTTGGCCCAAGAAACAACCCAACCCAAGAATTAAAAAGGTTGTTTAATGGGTTACCTTAGGGTTATTAGGTTTCTTGTTAGCTATGTTAGAGATAACATTATAAATAGATGACACCAGATTAAGGTTTCATAAAGAAAAACACAGGTTGTGTAAGAGAGGTTTTTGAGTGAGATTTCCTTTATGTAACAATATTGATAGTTTATTCAATAATTGTCTTGTGTGTGTTTCGTTTTACTGAGTTATATCAATTCGTTCATGAATTGGTATAATAGCTATTAAGCTCTTTCTTCTATGTAAAATTTTCTTTTTCTGTTAATCGATGAATCTAAATCGAGGAAGAAGTCTACGCGATCAAACCATGACCGAGAAGAAAGATCGAGTTTCTCTGGTGATTATCAAACAAAAAAGAGCAGATCGAGAAGAAGTGTTTGATTAACCGGAAGTCGTTGATTATTGAATTCTGATCGTTCCGAACAAGCGATCCAGGAGAGGTCGAAAGCTATTATCGAAGATTGTATCAAGATTTTTTCTAATAGATCAAACTAGTGATCGAGGTAATCAAGATTTGGGGTTGCGGATTTGGTGATTTTTCGCAACTAGTATTTTGATGAGATTTTCGTTCAAGGCTCATTTTCTAGGTTCAAGCAAGGCCATGATCGAAGAACAGGTTTAATCAATCAAAGTTGTGATCGAATGAGGCAAGTCAGATCAATCTTATTGTTGGAGATGATAAACATATTACTCGATAATCCCATATTCTATTCAATCGTCAATATATAATACATCATACAAATCTTCTATTTGAAGATAAGATCTCTCTATATATAAATACAATATTAACTAATTATAATGGAATAATATAACTCTATTACACCCCGACAGTCGAAGCGGGAGGAGAGCGAATGCTGAGACTGGACCGAAAATCTTCAAACAATACACGCGAAAGACCCTTGGTGAAGATATCCGCAATCTGGCATGAAGATGGAACATGAAGAATGAGCACCTGACCCCGCTGAACCTGTTCTCGGACAAAGTGTATGTCGAGTTCAATATGTTTCGTATGTTGTTGATTTACGGGGTAGCCCAAAGATAAATGGCACTGACATTGTCGCAGTAGACCAATGTAGCACGAGATAAAGGGCGATGAAGTTCCAAAAGAAGATTGCGCAACCAACATATTTCAGCGACGACATTAGCAACACCGCGATATTCGATATTCAATATGGCCGGCTAAGAAGAAAGTGGCGGCTAGGTTATAGTTCTGATACCATGTTGGAGATGATAAACATATTACTCGATAATCCCATATCCTATTCGATCTCTAATATATAATTTATCATACAAATCTTCTATTTGAAGGTAAGATCTCTCCATATATAAATACAATATTAATTAATTATAATTGAATAATATAACTCTATTACTTATTTGTCGAGTATGGCTGATAAATTTGTACCCTTGAAGAGCAGTACTACCAGTACCCCGACAACACACCAAGCAATACAAGCACCAAGTTTTAGACCATAATCGATCCTCATTATCTATTTTATATTATTGCTCGTTCATCTACGGATTGTCAACCTTCAGGCTTGAGTAATTTCATCCATGCAGGTTCTCCATGATTGAGTTTGTAAGAATTGGTCAAATCATTTTATCTTTACGGACACGATGGTTCAGGTTCAAGGACGGACGACGAGGAGTTGAGAAAATATACGCCAACTGATTCTTCGGAAGCGGCGGTTTCATCGAAGAAACGGTGCCGGACTGGAGAACTATTCCGGTGAAAGCAAATCTTCTACAGTGGCTTCAAATTATATCTTTAACCTTTTTGAACTAGTTTTATACCCGTCCGGTGGACGGGTAGTGTAATGTTATAATAACAAAACAATATTTGTATCTAACTAAAAGATTTTCTCCAACATTTATATTTCATGATTGCTTAATCCTCTCTTTTCGTCACCAAATCATGTTTCTTCATCGCCCTCCTCCTATCATTGACGGGATCTCTGTGATCTAAATGCAATCATCTTCAGACTTGATCTTACCTAAGTCATAAGGAAAGAAGCAAAAGTTATTTTTCAAATCAAAAGATCAAGATCTAGCTTTGACTATTTTAAAGGTCAAAATAGGCAACTTTTTACTTAAACACGAAAAATAATTTACTTTAAGCTAAACCATAATAGTTATATCAACTTATTAACATATCATAACTTCAAATGACTTATCCTTACCCTCACAAACTGCTACAATATTGTGAGCTGTATCTAATAAACCCAGATTCAGATTTTAAGAAATTGACCTTAAAAATACCCAGATTACCCCCAACACTTGATGAAAGAGTTGCTATGATAGAAAGGACAGATAAGACTTCAAAAACTTCTGATTACCGATGACGAAACTTGGATCTGCAATCAGCAATACTTGAAAAATCAATCCTCACTGTGGTAATTCGCAAAACGTGGGGAAGATGAATTCTAACACGGCTCAATAATCACTGATTCACCAAAACTGATTCACCGAAACACAAACTACCTTGGTTTGAACTAACCTTGACTGCAACTTCTCAAAACGATAATTGTTGCCAACTTTTGGACCTGAAGTGGCTCAAGTTAATAATGAAAGCGAAGTAAAGTTTAATTCCATAACAAAATATTATTGGTTTGTGAATGTATATACCTGTGAACAATCCCGACAGTGCATAAGTTGAAATGACAAAATATCACCCTAAGTTCCGCACCATCTTCTCTAATTTCTGCATTCACAAATATGACATAATCAACTACAAGTAATGTATTTTTTTTTTCACGAAATAAATTTTGGCATACTGAATTTTTTTGTTCAAGATCAAAACCCATACACATCATTTGTTCCATACGCTTCAAAGCAATAGTATATTTCATTTTTTTCTTCTCGGCTTAAATTGTACACTGAAGACCGTATATTTACCTGAAATCAAAAGGGGGTTGTGGCGCAGCTTGTTGCCCGCTTACCTGCCACTTCATTGTAAATCGTTTGGATGTTTCTATGAAATATAAAAGGAGCGAAGATAATTTTATAAATATAACTACCTGAGATTTTTCTGGAACGATTACTGTTTTTTGTTAAGCGAACATAATTCTATAAATTTAAAGAACAAAAGGCAATTACAACAATGGAAAATGTGGATACAAGTACAAATCTCTAATATTCTCTTCTTACAATTTTATCATTGCAAATGGCATCAGAACTCACAGCTCAATCCATGGCTGAACTGCAACGCTCAGGCTATGCGTAATGGGGCGATATTGGGCGATTTTTGGCAGTAACACCGCCCCCCGGTGATATTTAATTCACCTGGGCATATTTAATTCATTATAGAATTAGAGAGATGTTTTAGTAATCAATTCATAACAACTTATACAAATAATATATAGTTGACATTGTTGTTGCACCGATAAAAGAAATGTGTACCTTTTTTGATCGTCTACAATGGTTTTGAGTATTGCATATACATATGATTCTTCCGCAGACACTATTCCTTAAAAGTAGCTGTTTATTAAAAGCAAACATCAATATATCGATGAGATTTCCATCCAATTAATAGAATTGCAAAGTACATAACTATAGAGGCTAAAACAAAATGAAAGTATATATGATGTTTGGACAGCACTGCAGATAAAAAAAGTAAAAAAGAAAAGAGTATAAATATGATGTGAAACAAACCAATACCATTTCCTTTTGTGACATTTACTCATTTCCAAATTCCTTGCATCTTCACCTGCAAAACAAAAAGAAACAAACAGAAGGTAGAACAAAATCATTACAACATATATTGAAATTAACATGGATATAGATTCTGGTGTAATGGTGAAAGGACTACAAATCGGGGAAGTATTTACCAGTTAATCGAGTTTTTCGCTTACCAAATCAAATGTCGTTTTTTGGATAATCATATGATTTTAGTCGGTGACAGAGGACGAACACATACATACTCGTACCTTTTAACTCCGGTTAGGGTTTAGCTCTCTATATGTGTATCGATTTCTGGCATACGAAATGGAGTAAGGATTTTGACATTTTGTGGGAATCCAGATTAATTTCAGAATGATGATTGAAGTTATCATCGTAGAACAAATTTAGTGTAGAAAACCATCGGTAACTGTTGATGGTAGGAGAGAGATTCTACAACTGCTCTTAACTTCTGCTTCTAGAAGTTTTTCAAGGGGTTTATACGGCTAGGATTTGAAGATGGAGACTTTGAAGGGTCCAGATTAATCTAAAAGTTGGTTACTTGTATGGGGAACAATATATTATATAATTTGTTTTTTTACAAACTGGTCACTAGTTCACATTCAAATATTTATTTCAATTTTCTTTTTCTTATTTAGACTTAATAATCTGCAGGTGTGAGTTGGAATTAGGGTTGACATCAAGAATAACTATGACTCAAAGACGTCCAATCACTCATGCCCATCTAGATATTACATAATAGGTATAATGATAAAGGCTAACCAACCGATGATAATGATAAAATGTCAATTACTATCATAATATCCATATTACAAGTGGAATAAGGAGTAACAAACAAACTTTAACATAAATAAAAAATAAATAATGATGTTCACAATGATAGATAATAAATTCATTTGATGCTAATATATATTTGTTTAGTTCACCAAACCAGGCTATAATCAAACACATACAACTTACTATAAAGCTGCTACTCAAAAAAGGTTGATACTAGGTTATATATTCTTGCCAAATATTAGGAAACATTGCCTTCAAATCAATAGCTAACATTTGCAAGTTCTAATAGATCTTGTATTAATGATATTTAGTTATGATGAGAAGTCCCTCCTACATTTGCAAGTTCTAATAGATCCTGTATTAATGATATTATGTTATGTTGAGAAGACCCTCCTTCTACCGCTTTCTTCGCTACCATCCCGAGTGTTTTCGCTTTCTTTCTCCTCTCATTTCCTTCTAGTCCAGCATCCATTACAGTTTCTATAGCCTCCCCCCCCCCTTTTAACTTCTTAGATTCCTTAACATATTCTTGCTCTAACTCCTCAAAATTATTAATCACCATCCCATAAGCTCGTGACTCGGTCTTTCTTATTCGAACATGAAATATTGACTCGGTTTCCCTCATTTGTTCAAGTCTCTCACTCGTGAACCGGCTATGGTTGAAATCGGGTGGTAGCTAGGCTCAGGTTATCTCAATTCGGTCGGGCAACCCTTGGAGAATAAAAGGTTCTGACTCGGGTATTTCATCGAACTTGGATGCGTATAAATAACAAGTAGTTAAGTGTCTGAAACAACTCATTCCATCAAATATAACCCTTGGAATCTTGTACTCTACCGCGGTATCATCCGTCCATAGCATGCATTTATCGAATAATATACAACTCGGATGAGGATTTAACGATTTGATTCAAAACATTGTTCTAGAAATTCTTTTAACATCTCAACTGCAGCTGCAAAGTTTGGAAGTTAATCTAAACCATGTAGAGAAAATGGAGTTTCGCATCCATCCGGTAGTCCATTCTCGGTGCCTGGAAATTGGAGTTCAAGAAAACGCTTTGGGGTCCAGAACGGATATGTTTTTGGAGAGTAATTGTATCGAATGATGTGGTGACGATGGTGATGATGGTGACGACAATATCCGATCATTGTGCGAGCAATTTCGCTAGTGTGATCATGGGGATGGTGTGACCAGGAGTTAGAAAGGGAATGAAGAGGAAGTGAAGCCGGTTAGCCCTTGTCAAGATTAAGAGTTATAAAAATATTGACTGGGAAGACAATTGTTTTGATTTGGAGTTTAAGAAGTTCGGGTCGATGGTTATATATAAACAACCAAGAGAACATGCATCTATAAGTTTGCAACGTGATCCATCATGGAACTAACATATGTTGTAATTAATTGGTGTAATATATACTTTAATGCTCTACTAACCACACTATTTTAATTAACACTATACTTTAGAAAATTGGAGTGTTTTTAAAACTTAAATTGCTCCTAAATAGGCGACGCCATTGACACTAATATCGGAGTGTTTTCTAAACTCAATCGCTCCTAAATGTGTCTTTCGACATTAAGGATGTTACGATTTGGTTTTGGTTACGCCTCCCTCCTGTAACATCCTAAAATTTATAATGTTGAATAAAGAAAGTTACGTTTAGTGATTTCCGCGTTATTAATTAATTAATATCGAGTAAAGAACGGATCATGGATTTAGATTAATTGAGATGGGTTAAATGAGAATGGGCTTTAGGTCCATGGGCTTTAAGGGATATAAATATCCCCTAAACCAACCTAAAACCCTAAACCCTCATTTCATTTCCATCATAATCTCTACACACTCCAAAACACACACACACCACACACCGCCATATACGGCCGGCGGCCGAGGGAGAGAAACGAGCAAGATCCGAGAGAGAGTAAACGATTAGTTGTGATTAAACAAGTTAAACGAGATCCAAATGAGCACAAAAGGTATGTTCTTGACCTTTAAAGTTTATGTTTTATTGAATGTCCTTAAGCTTAAAGATCCAAGCTTTATAGTATATACGGGATATATATACGAACGAAATGGTTAGGGAACGTTAGTGGGTGATGTCGAACCATAACAAGGGTATTAAAATCGCCAAAATGCTTGATAAAAACCAAACCCGTAGCTGAACTGGGCAACTTCGCCTGCGAACTGGGCAACTTCGCCTGCAAACTGATAACTTCGCCTGCAAACTGGTAACTTCGCCTTCAAAGCTTAACTTCGCCTTCAAAGCTTAACTTCGCCTACGGCCAAGTTCGCCTAGCTGGTAACTTCGCCTAAAGCTAAGTTCGCCTAAGGTTTAACTTCGCCTAAAGCTAAGTTCGCCTAAGGTTTAACTTTGCTTAAAGCTAAGTTCGCCTAAGGTTTAACTTCGCCTAAAGCTAAGTTCGCCTAAGGTTTAACTTCGCCTAAAGCTAAGTTCGCCTAAGGTTTAACTTCGCCTAAAGCTAAGTTCGCATAAGGTTTAACTTCGCCTAAAGCTAAGTTCGCCTAAGGTTTAACTTCGCCTAAAGTCAAGTTCGATTAGAAAATAAATTAAAAACCTAATGGAAAATGTGTTAAGACAGTTAATGTAAATAAATTTTTCCAAGCTGACCTGGCAGCTCGACCCCAGCCAGGGGCTCTGCCCTTGGACCCTGCTAGGGGCTGCCGCCCCTAGACCCCGCTGCCAGGGGCGCTGCCCCCGGACCCCCGTTCGTTGTGGGTCATATAAAGATAGAAATACAATATGAGTAGTAGTAGTTACTTGATACGTATACTTGTTATACAGTCAGCCGTGCACAACTGAAGAAAGGGATAACTATTAACGGAGAGCGTAACCGTGTTCAGGTGAGTTTCTAGCCCCATTTATGTGTTATGTTTTCGGGGCTGTGTGCATACTCGATGTGTTGTTAATACATTTATCCTAAGTGATAAGTGTATGCCATATGTGATATATGTGATGGATATGAATGATTGCTTGTCGGTACGCGAACGATCTTCGGATATTGCGCGTACTGTCAGGTCAAAAATAAAGGTACGAATATTATATATCGAAGATGTATGAACATTACAAATGAATACTTGTCGGGGCGTGAACGATCTTCGGATATTGCACGTATCGACAAGAGGTATGGTTGTTAAATGAATGATGTAAAGAACGCCTAGAGTGTTCTTATGCTATAATGTAATTATTGTATATGTGAAGTATGTGTATACAGGTACACGAATGGTATGTGAGTTCTACGTTCGATATAGTAAGTTAGGATGGCAAATCCCTCTAGCTTTTGTCGGACATAGACTCGGCTGGTGATGGCGTAGTTAAGGACTGCGGGCCTTATACGTAATGTAGATGATAGATGTAACGTAGATAGGGACGGTGGGCCTTATACGTGTTACAGATAATAGACGACAACGTAGTTAAGGACTGCGGGCCTTATACGTAAAGTAGATGATAGATGTAAACGTAGATAGGGACGGTGGGCCTTATACGTGTTACAGATAATAGACGACAACGTAGTTAAGGACTGCGGACCTTATACGTATTATAGATAGGCATCAGCATAGGAAAGGACTGTGGACCTTATACGTGCTGTATTTGTATTGTGGTAGCATAGGGGAGGACTGCGGACCTCGTACGTGCTATGGTTTAGGTTGCAACATAGGGAAGGACTGTGGACCTTGTACGTGTTGTGGATGTAGGATGGTATAGGGAAGGACTGCGGACCTTGCACGTACCATAAATGGTGAACATAGGTAAGGACTGCGGACCTTTTACGTGTTCACGACCTTGAGTACAGGTATAGACGGCGGACTATGAACGTACTCTCGGTAGACTGAGGTTAGTGATTGTAGATATGTATGTATGTATGGTAGTAAGTATGTATGTAGAACAGAAGGGTAACTAGTTAGGTATGGATATGTATCTTCGGATATGTATGTATGTGTATGTATTGTATGGCGTCCGATTAACTAGAACTCACTCAGCGTAGCTGACTTTTAGTATGCACGCAGGTGAGTAGAATGAGACAACTAGCTTGAGCGGGCACATGGTGGGCGAATAGGAGACTGGCATTTGAAGACTCAAGATGTTTTAATGTAATTGACGTTTATTTTGAAAGACAAGAATGTTTAATTAAGGCAAGTTTTGGATTGTTGTAACGTTTCATGAAAGTTTTTATATTCCACGAAAGTTTTAATGAACTCTGATTTGTAAGAACTGTGTTTATGAGTAAATCCGACGCTAAAGTAAGGCTATCGGGTTCGGGGCCTTACACCTCCAACCCGGACTAATAACCACATCGAATGGCGTTTAATGGTGTAGTAACGGTTATAATGGAAACATTCGGTCGTTCTATGAGTAATTTCACGATGTCGATCATGGGGATGGTGTGGCCCAGAGCTAGGAAGGCGATTAGGTTGAAGTGAAGCTGTTTGATTGATTCAGAAGCCATTTGTAAATTAAGGTTTATGGATTATGGAATCGATTAGGGGATTGTTGATATTTATAGCGAAGAAATATATATTCTAGAATTGGGTTATGGTTGATGCGTGATATATTTATAGAGAAGAATCATATGTTTGGATTTGAGTTTTGATTTATTATATTGTCATCGGTGAATTCGTTCTGAAATTAAATCATCAACATCTATGATTGAGTTCTTAATATCATTGGTTTATTTATCATTAACCATTGACTATGATCGAATCTTATATTTATGTATTGGTATTTAAATAACCGTATTCAAATGTGTCAATTAGTCAGATTGAGTTTTATTAATCAACACAATCAGAATAACAATGTATTTTAATTAGCTATCGAACATAATCAATGAACCATGTGTATGTGGTTTTCATTTTGAAAACAATTGTCATCGATTAGTTCAATGTATAACCTAAGACCTGAGTTTGGTCACTGTATCTCTCATTAATTTCACAAATCAAAGTTTAATTGTTTCTTGAATGGTTTTCACAAATCTCAACTTTCATCTTGACATCAACGTCTGTCCATTTTAGATTAACATACAAATAGCGTTTTTCACTTATTCCATGTGGATACGACACCCTATTTGCCACTTGCTAGTTAAGGTACTAAGAACCGATTTTATTTGATATTTTTGATTGACCATTTGGCAGTGGTCAACTTCTTACATTTGCAAGATCCAAAATATCTTGCACTAATAACGTCAAGTTATGGTGAGAAGACCCTCCTTCCACTGCTTTCTTTGCCACCATCCCGAGTGCTTTCGCTTTCTTTCTCCTTTCATTTCCTTCAAATCCAGCATCCATCACTTTTTCTATAGCCGATTTCACCTG
This sequence comes from Bidens hawaiensis, assembly GCF_021521415.1. Lineage (NCBI taxonomy): Eukaryota > Viridiplantae > Streptophyta > Magnoliopsida > Asterales > Asteraceae > Bidens > Bidens hawaiensis. Next base: position 50,828 of record NW_027497151.1, on the reverse strand, counting down.
CCCGCTCTTTACGGTCACCCCAAATCTATCCTCCTCGCTCAAATGCCCCACAGCGGGTGCACCAACACTCACACCGATCCCCAACACTTGAACGATCAACTTCTCGTTCAAGAATTGTTCATATCGTTGAGGCCAAGTGATCATAGGGATACCAACCGAAAACGCTTCCAAGACTGAGTTCCACCCGCATTGTGTCAAGAACGCTCCAACCGAAGGGTGCGATAAGATCAGGACTTGCGGTACCCAGGCTCTTATTATAAGTCCTGTATCTTTTATTCTGTTTTCAAACCCAGTTTCTGTTAACCATTTTTCAACTTCTTGAGCTCTCTCACTGGCTTGGATCACCCATATGAATGGGGATTTGGATGCTTCTAAGGCTAACCCGAGCTCGATGAGTTGTGGAGGTGTGGCCAGGCTACTAGTACCAAAGCACGCATACACCACTGATCCTGGTTCTTTGGAATCGAGCCATTTCAAGTACCGTTGACCATCATCGGAGGTATTGTTTCCTCTACTCGAATCGTTATTGTTAGACAACGATTACGGTCCTAGACACCATACCTTTCCACCTTTAAACTTCTTGAATTCCTTAACATATTCGTGCTCCAACTCCTCAAAACTATTGATCACCATCCCATAAGCTCTTGACTCGGTTTCCCTCTTCCGTTGAAGGACTACTCGCCTTGTAAGATTACTAGTATTGAACTCAGGCGGCAGTTGAGCTCGAGTTACCTCAATCCGGTGAGGCAGCCCCGGTAGGACAAAAGGCTCAGACTCAGGTAAATCATAGAAAACCTTGGATGCACGCAGATGATGGGTAGCTAACTGTTTGAAACAACTCATTCCATCAAATGTGATCATGGGAATCTTAAACTTTTCCGCGATATCATCTGCCCAGAGCATGAAACTATCAGATATAATACAGCCTGGTCGAGGATTTAGCAATTCAAATCGTTGTTCGAGTCTTTCTTGCAACATCTCAACTGCAGCCATAAATTTGGGATATAAATGTAAACCAGGTACAGCATCTGCACTTTCGCATCCCTCCGGTAGTCCATTCTCGGTCCCTGGAAACTTGAGTTCAAGAAAACGCACCGGGAGTCCGGAATGGATGTGCTTCTGGAGAGTAGAACCGTATCGAATGGCGTTTACTGGTGTGGTGACGATGGTGACGACAATATTCGGTCGCTGTGCGAGCACTTTGGCCATGTCGATCATGGGGATGGTGTGGCCGGGAGCCATAAAGGGAATAAGGAGGAAATGAAGCTGGTTAGCCATTGCCATTATAAGTTGTTTTGATATGGACTTTAAGAAGTTGGTTTGATGGTTATTTATATACATCTATAAGTTTGCAACGTGATACATGTAGGTTGCATTAACAATGTAAATGATAATCTCATTGTATTAAGATATAGCAAGTGGTGTAATACGTATACTTTAATTAATGCTCCACTAACCACACTTTTTAATTAAAATAATAACATTAGTATTAGTATATTGGAGCGTTTTCTAAATGTGAGTCGATCTTAAATAGGCGATTAGGTAAAGATTTTGGAGCTATCTGGTTGGAACGAATTTGGACTTTATAAGTATTTAATAAGCATTGTCTTTTTCTTGATTGCATGATCCATGTGTTAGCATTAAAAATGAATACTTCTATTTACAAACAGTTCTACATCTTGTTGTTATATGCGTGGCTCTAGAAACAAACCGCACCGCACCTAATCAAGCCAAATTTCAAAACCAATCCAACCAAACTCCAAAATCGGGCCAAAATGAATCGAACTACAAAACCAAATTGCACCATGTTGGCTCGGTTGTTGTTTGGCCCATGAAACAACTGATCAACCCAATAATTAAAGAGGTTGTTTAAGGGGTTACTTAATGGCCAAGTTATGATTATTAGGTTTCTTAACTAGATAAGTTAGCATTATTATAGATAATACCGGATTAGAGTTTTATCAAGAGAGTCACAAGTTATGTGAAAGAGGTTTTTGAGTGAGATTTCCACTAAGTAAGAACATTGAGAGTTATTCAATAGTTGCCTTTGTGTGTGTTTCGTTTGGTGAGTTATATTAATTCGTATAAAAATTTGTATCAGAGCGATTAGTCTTTCTTCTACGTAAAAAAATTTTTTGGTGTTAATCGATCAAGCCGAATCATGGAAGAAGTCTTCCCGATCGTAATCTTTTTGAGGATTATCAAACAAAAAACCAGCTGATCGAGAAGAAGAGTTTATTAATCGAAGTCGTTGATTATTGAAGACTGATCGATAGAGCCTGAAGAGACCGATCCGGGAGAGGTCGAAAGCTGTTCAATTGAAGATTGGATCGATATTTTTTTATTGAGCGGATCAAAGTAGTGATTGAGGCAATCGAGATTTGGGGTTGCAAATTTGGTGTTTTTTCGCAACTACTTGTTTGACGAGATTTTCGTTTGAAACTCGTTTTCTAGGTGCAATTAAATTTGTGATCGAAGAACACGTTTAATCTCTCAAAGTTCGAATAAGGCAAGTCAGAGCAATCTTGCTTGTTTTTTTCATTTGTCGAGCATGACCAATATATATACCCGCAAAGGACAATCCTACTAGTACCACGATAACGCTCCAATGACCGATGCTCACTTTGGTCAATTATATGATTTGGGCAATGCATATCTAGGCTATTTTTAACGTTTATGGCGTTTGGGATGCCATTGAACTGGGAACACGGGTGGACAAAAAGAAAGATAATATACAACTGTAACCTTGTTGCAATCGATACCTAAAGAGCATATTTTGTAAGTTGACAATCTCAGTTCAGCTAAGGAAAAGTGGGAAACCATTAAGGCTTGTCATCTAGGAGCTAACGGGTACGCGAAGCGAGACTCTGGCTTCCCTGTTTGCAAAAATCCTCCTAAAAATGTCATCATGATAAATTAAGTTATACAAACTTGATTGTGGGTTTAAGTTTGTCTTTAAAACTTTAACTCAACATTATTTTCAACATTATTTGAGAATTTAATATTTATACAAGTTTGAGGGATGTCATGCAAAAAGCAAGATAAGGGGAGGTGCAAAGATGAAAGTGGTGTTGAATTTACTTTGACTAAATAGTCAAAGATGAGAAAATGCATTAATCAGTGAAAAAAATCCAACAATCTTGAGTTAAATCTTTTGTTTAATGGCTGCAAACATTATAACTACATTTCAGGTTGATTATGCAAGTTGATATGATGTTTCATGTTTACTAAATAGAGCAACTTTAATTGGGAGGTTGAGTCAAATTTTACAACGTTGAATTTGATCGAAAAATAATCAAAATTGCAATCCATAATAAATATGTAAGTTAAACAAATCAAAGATTCAAATGGGAAGAGGGCAACACAGAAGAAGCGAGGCAACCCATGAATCTATGACTGTTTGTCATGTAATTATCCGAATCGTTTAGGCGTTTCAGACTTTCCGTCCACACAAATATTACTATCACTACTACAAAAAAGACCTTTAATGACATTCACACAATGACACGCGGAGATTTATGACACACAAATGTGCATGTCGTTAAAAAACGTCATATTTTTTTAAAAATTAGACGACTTATGACACTCTTTTTTGTATGTCATTAAAGTATGTCATAAATTAAAAAAATAACCATGCATGTCATATATGCGTGTCATCATGTTTCGATCCAAATAAAAAATTAAAACATGCCCAGTATTTCCTCACCGCCTAAACAAATTAAACAAGGCCCAAGCTGGGGTTCATCTCCCACTTGTTGGGTTTCGTAGGCTTTTTCGGTGTAGGCCCGGTTTATTATTTGAAGTCCAAAGGGCAGGCCCGGCCCGGTTTGGATTTCTTGTTTAATAAGATACAAACCCTAAGTGTATCTCTATATATTTGATGTCGTGTACTTGTAATCGTTGTCACTCAATAAAAATATACCTAGTTGCCACCCGTGGACGTAGGTCAGTTTAGACCGAACCACGTTAAATCCTCGTGTCCATTTATTGCTTTCGTGTCGTGTTCAGTTTCGTGTGTGCGTTTAATCCTAACAAGTGGTATCAAAGCTTAGGTTTGTTACATACGAAGAACACTGTCCCAGTCAATTGATCTGAAGTATATAAGAAGGCAGCAGATAGTTCGTTTAGGGTTCCGTCGGCAGACTACCGCCGCCACCACCCTAATTTCGTCGTAGCCGTAACTCGTCGTCGATTGAAGGTTTTGTTACTGTTCGAAAGTAGGTTCACCGCATCACCACCGTATTGTTCAATCATGCGTTATTTTTTTGTTGCTGTTAGTGTTTGTCCAGAAAGAAGAAAAAAAGTAAGCATTATTATCTTCTTAGAGTTCACACTATTCCAAAACAAAGCACGTGAAGAAAAAAAATTTTTGACCTATTATTCTACTTTGGGCCGTGAAAAACAAAGGGTAGGAGGCCCAAATCGTTTTGGGTTTCTTCTAATTAAGTGGGCTGGAATCAAAGGCAGTAGGCCTAAACCAGTTTGTTTAATATTTTGTGTGGGCCAGTCTTGGGCAATTTAGCCTGGAAATAACTTGGGTCGAGATCATATTTTATTAAGTACGAGCCAAGAACAGTTGAATCGAGATCCTATTTTTCGTTGAAGAACAGTCTCAAGTCAGAAGAAATTTAACGAAACTTAGAACCAGTGCCAATCGCGTTTGTCAGGTTTTATCGTTTCAATTTAAAGTTTCAGTTTTCTGATTTACTGTTCGTTATTCCGCTGCGTTTAAATAGGTTGATTGTTTAACAGAGTTCAGTAGAACAGTCGTTAAGTTCAGGTCCGTGTGATTGTTGTGCCTATCTTTATTTTATCCAGTTTTTCGTTTTAGTCATTGTCATGGCAGAAGACGGAAAGGTTTCGATACAAAAGTTTGACGGACAGAAGTTTGGTTGGTGGAAGATGCAGATTGAGGCACTACTTTGTCAGAAAGACTTGGATGTAGTGTTTGAGGATGAAAAACCAGAAAAGTTGTCAGAAGCAGATTGGAAGAAGTTAGACAAGAAAGCTAGGGCTTGTATTACATTGTCGTTGTCGGAAGATGTGGCATTTAACGTCATGAAAGAAACCACGGCCCGTGGTATGATGGACGCACTATCCAACATGTATGAGAAGCCTTCGGCAGCGAATAAGGTCTATCTTATCAGAGAGCTAGTGACAACTCGAATGAAAGAGGGTGGGTCAGTTACAACGCACATCAATAATCTTAATTCGAAACTCTCCAGCTTAGTGTCAGTCGGCATGATGAAGTTCAAGGTCTTTTGTTGTTATCCTCTTTGCCCGACAGTTGGTCGCAAACAGTGACTGCGGTTTGTAGTTCGTCTACAAAGATTACTTTTGATGGGATTCTGGATTTGATTCTTGGAGAAGATTCAAGACGCAGAAATTCATGTGGATCATCAAGTGATATATTAGTCACAGAAGGTAGAGGTAGGGGAAAACAACGAGGCAGTGGGAGTAGGAAGAGGAGTCAGTCTAGGACTCGTAATGATATTGAATGCTGGGGTTGTAAAGAGAAGGGACACTTCAGGAATCAGTGTCCGAATGGTAAGAAAGAGGTGAACATTACAGAAGTCAACACTGCAGAAGAATGCCCATAGGATGAGTTTTACGTTCTTAGTGTTGAGGATAACGTTGATGCTTGGGTGATGGATTATGGTGCAACGTTTCATGCCACTCACTGTAGTGAAACGATAAAGAATATAAAGTTTGGGGATTTTGGAAAGGTTCGACTTGCGAACGATGATATTCTAGAGGTTAAGGGTATGGGAGATGTTGGTTTGATAACTTTAGCCGGTACTTCTTGGACTTTGAAAGATGTTAGGGTTATTCCAAGTTTGAAGAAAAGTTTGATTTCAGTTGGGCAGTTGGATGACCAGGGTTACGATGTTAAGTTCGGGAATGGGCAGTGAAAAGTAGTCAAAGGGAATCTCGTTGTCGCTCGTGGCAAGAAAATGGGTTCGTTGTATATGGTCGATATGTCACCGAAAGGAGTAGATCCAGTTTTGGTGAAAGACAAAGTCCGGTTCACAGAATCTCGTGGGCAGAAGAAGGTTCGTTTTGCAAGTAACAAACCCAGAGCCAAAGTGAAGATTCAGGATGAACGAGCTAGGAAGGTTAAATCAGTCAGAGGACATCGTGACAGTGGGAGCACATGTCGTGTTTCAGTTACAGTTCTAGGTCGACAGTGGGTTAAGAAAACTAGTATTCCGGCTGTAAAAGTCTCTCCAGTGAATTACTTGCTGAATATGGAGAGTGTTTGTTCTCAACGTATCTCAGGATCCGGTAGTTTGTTTCAGTGGGAGCCGGTAGGGACAAAGAACGGGTCAGGGGCAGTTTTAGCCGTGACTGACGTGTTGGAGCTCCGGGGAGCTTCAACGGGCCTTCAGGTTAATTGATAAGAAGGCGGTGGCAACTAGAATATGGTTAATGTTCGGATTACATAAGTACAATCAGGAGTGCAGAAGAGAGTACTCAAGGCCTCCGAGTAGGAGTTTGTTGGGTTTTGTAGGCCTTTTCGGTGTAGGCCCGGTTTATTATTTGAAGTCCAAAGGGCAGGCCAGGCCCGGCCCGGCCCGGCCCGGTTTGGATTTCTTGTTTAATAAGATACAAACCCTAAGTGTATCTCAATATATTTGATGTCGTGTACTTGTAATCGTTGTCACTTAATAAAAATATACCTAGTTGCCATCAGTGGACGTAGGTCAGTTTAGACCTAACCACGTTAAATCCTCGTGTCCGTTTATTGCTTTCGTGTCGTGTTCAGTTTCGTGTGTGCGTTTAATCCTAACATCACTCTACACCAGTCTCACCCTAGAGTTTATCTCCTTCTGCCATTTATCTTCTCTACCAGTCCCATGCTGCACAACGAACACCATCTATGGTTAAGCTCACCAAGGCCCGTTCAATTTCAGTCATCTAGGGTTCAATCGGCCAAGGTTTACTTATTTGGAGTTAATTGAAGGATTATATGCAGAATTTCATCTATTGTGAGCTATGTCTTCAAATTTATCTTGTTCTGCTATTAATTGGCTAGGGTTTATGGGCTCTTAATTTAATGTTTGCTTGCAAAATCATATTTTTTTTTATTTTTCTGAATATTGAAATCTGAATGCTATCATTAGAACATCAGAGATCATTTAGGGCTGATTTTGCACACGGATTGGGGGCGGGGTTATTGATTGATAATCTTGTAATAGATGAATCATGTGTGGTACAATTAGTAATGTATTTTGTAAAGATATATAGCACCAAATGTGGAAATTAGGGTGTTCACGGTCCGGTTTTAACGTTTTTATGTCAAACCGTAACCAAACCGTTATGTTTTTTGATCAATGAAACCGAAACTGGACCACTAGAAATTAAAACTGAACCGAATCGTTACTAACGGTTTGGTTCCAGTTTGGTTTCACTGTTTGGACTTGCTTAGCCATCATAAAGTTAAATAAAATATGAAACAGAATGTCTCCAAAATTCATAGAGCAAACTGTCCAAATAAACGACTATCTGTATAGATCAAAAACTGTGAAGTTCTGTTTGATTTGTTTGTTATGCGAAAACCACTTGTTATTATAGAAGCAGGTTAATGGTTGTTGTGATTATATAATATAATCATTTGAATCCAAATAATAAGCATAAAACAATAGTATTCTCCATGCCATGATATTAAGTAAAGATATTGCAGATGAATGTAACTGATTCATTGAAAAAAACTCAATTGAGATATATATTTGTTTGTCCACTACATTAATAAACAACTAGATTGAAAACATATTTTAATTAACTTTAATATAATGTACATGATTGAAAATATATACATGTAAAAGCTAAAATATATATTTTTAAAAACTTACGGTTCGGTAAATGAACGAAGTTCAAACTCTTGAAGGTCACAGTGATAGAGTATGGGGCCTTTCTTGGAATCCAGCTACCGGTTCTAACGGTGTACCTGCTATCCTCGCTTCTTGTAGCGGTGATAAAACTGTTCGAATCTGGAAACACTGCAAGGTCTGCTTATTCTGTTATTTAAATTAGTTCTTTTCCAACACAGTTTTAGGGCTTTAATTATGGATACGGTTGTAACCGTTAAGCTTTAAACCTTTTATTGGACAAGCGGGCGGTTATTTTTTTAACGGAAAGCAGTATTAATTAATAAAAATATAAAAGACTCTCAATAGCAAGGTGCTAAAAGGGAGCCATAAAGTCATAAACAAAGATAAAACATCAAATTCAATATCAATGTTTTATTTGATTTGGCTAACCAAAAATAGTCGTTGTTAATGGTTTGGTCCGGCTACTGAATTCGTGTTGGTATTTTTTAAACATTCATATTCACATGTTAATTTTACATGTTAGTTATTCACGTAACACTCATTTGTATTTATGTTTTGCAGTTTATGATGTTGCTTAAAAGGTATTAGATACATTTAATGAACAAACATTAGCAAACATCAACGAACACATTATCGAATGTTCACGGACATTGAATGAACATGGACTCTGTTTGTGTTCGTTCATTTAGTTAGTCGAACGAAACAACTTGTTCGTGTTCGTTCATTTGTTAAACGAACGAACATAAACAAACTTCCCGTTGAACAATATTAAACGTTCAGTTACTTTATAGGCCTAATTATGGCGTATGTGTATTCTTATCAGTAAGATTAATAAAGCTTTGAATTATGTTTAGGCAGTATTAGAAGATAGACATGATCGGACAGTTAGATCTTGTGCTTGAGTCACCATCTGGTAAACAACTGGCAACTGCAAGTTTTGATGCCACCACTGCTATTTGGGAAGAAAATGGGAATGACTTTGAATGTGTGTCCACTTTAGAGGTATATAATATAACTAACACTTTCTTAATATTAATGATATTTACTTATTAAGCAAATTGTGATTTGAATGTTGATTGGACACACACAAGATGTTAAAATGGTCCAGTGGCATCCAACTGTCGATGTTTTATTCTCTTGTAGCTATGATAACACAATTAAGGTAATACACCTGATCTTGTAGCATTGTGTTTGAACTTGGTTTCGACCCATTTACTTGTCAAACGGGTCAAAATTGGCCAAAGTATTATTTGATATCATACAATCGGTTTGACAGTAAAAACACATTCACATTGCATTTTCCAGGTTTGGCTGAGGATGGTGATAGTGATGATTGGCAGTGTCTGCAGACTTAAAGCGAGTCAAACAGGTGACTGTTTATAACAAATGCTTAAAGTTGTGTCGTCATGTTTGACAAGTTATAACAAATTCTTTGTTTAGTTCGGTCTAGTTATATACGGCTTCGTTTATATTGGTTCGTTTTAACCCAATTTGTTTTGATCCGGCCAAATTTTGTAACGTTTTCTTTGTTTATTTTTCGTTTTAGGTTGGGGAGACGAAGACGAATACATGGAGGCTGATTTCGATGCAGTTCATGAAGAATGGTCGATCTACGCAACACAGTTTATTTTCCAGTAGTGATATATATGGTATTGAATAATAACCAATATTTTTGTTAACTTTGAGAATATTTGTAATATTTTGACTTGTAATGTCTAATTAAGAAATGAAATGACGGTTTTGTTGTTCTATTTGTGTCATTAATATAAATATTAGTAATTATGCATATATATATATATATATATATATTAATTATTTCTAATAAAAAACAATATACTATGACATGCATAAATGCTAGTCATATACAAGTGTCACACATGCATGTCATAAACGCGCGTCATTAATGCGTGTCATTAAATATGACACACAGATTGGTTGTCATTGTCAACTTATGACAGGGCTTCAATGACAAGCATTTGCGTGTCATCTATACCCTTTAATGACACGCAATGCGTGTCATTAAAGGCCTTTTTTTCTAGTAGTGTATTATACTCGTTTAAAGTCAGTTCCATTCCTAAGCCACTAAATAAAGAAGAAGAAGAAGAAGAAGAAGAAGAAGAAGAAGAAGAAGAAGAAGAAGAAGTGAAAAAATGATGGGTAAATAACATTTACTGTGTATTATTAAAAAACTGAAAACTAGATATTACAATGATAGATATAATGATAAAAGCAAACCAACTGTTGAAAGTGATCCAAACCTAACTAGCCGTTAAAGTTCATGACTATTGAGGTTGTTGAGATCATGGTCAGTCAATAAAGAAGTCCTAGTATTCTGCAGCTATTTTATGTTTTATTATTTAGCACTTTTGCTTACCTACTCTATAGGTTAGTTTGTTATGTTTTGATTAAGTCTTTTATAAACATTGTAATGCTGCCTATATATGGCTTTTTAGTTTAATGAAGTTATCATCTGTTTTTCAATAATCACATTCACTGTCAAACACTAATTTTTATCTCTTTATCAATCTGTTCCAAAAGATTGGTATCGGAGCTGGTTATACACAATCACACTCGCATAGTTTGTAACCCTCCATCTACAATTCTCTATCTACAGTGATTGTTCCTGATGGCTGCTAACAATAATGGTGGCACCCTGTCCACTCCCCTTCCAATTTTTAAAGGGGATGGGTATGAGTTTTGGAAGATTCGTATGAGGACGATTTTGATTTCACAAGATCTGTGGGATTTTGTGGGGACAGGGTATAATGAGGCAGATGGAGATCGGGTGAGTTACGTGATAATAGAAAGAAAGATGCGAAGGCACTATCTTTAATTCAATCTGCAGTACACGATGATATCTTCTCTCGAATCGCATGAGCCACTACATCCAAGCAAGCTTGGACACTCCTGCAAAACGAGTACCAAGGTGATTCGAAGGTGCAGATGGTCAAGTTGCAAGTACTCCGAAGGGAGTTTGAAACAATACAAATGAAAGAAAGGGAACAGTTGCAGATTTTTTATCAAAAGTGATGAAGATAGTAAACCAAAAGCGAGCGTATGGAGAAGTTGTGACAGATCAGACGGTCATCGAAAAAGTACTTCGTAGCCTACCAGTTAGATGGGACCATGTTGTGGCTGCAATAGAAGAATCAAAGGACCTCAGTAGGTTGTCATATGATCAGCTCATGGGTTCGTTACAGGCTCATGAAGCCAAAGTAAATCGATGTGTCCAAACTCCTATAGAAGAACAGGCTCTTCAAGCCAAGGAAGAAGACACGGGACTGTTTGTACGTGGTAGAGGTCGGGCTCCATTTAGGAGTCGTGGACAAGGCCGTGGAAGAAATACTGGACGGGGCAGAAATCAGTGCTACAATTGTGGGTGAATTGGGCACATTAGTAGAGATTTTTGGAGCGAACCTCAAGCCAGTGTAGCGATTGAAGGAGAAGATGATGAAGAAGAGGGTCAAGTGCACATGGCACTTGAATGTCTTAATGACGAGAATGAAGCTGCTAGTGTTCTTATGGCCCAAGAAAAGAGTTCTGTTAAAATTAAGGACATTTTGTTCCTTGATAGTGGGTGTTCTAATCATATGACACGACAGAAAGTCTTGTTCGAAGACATTGATAAAACAAAGAAAGTAAAGGTACGAATGGGAAACGGGAAGAAGATCCAGGTAGAAGGAAAGGGCCCAGTGAAGATTGATGCTATGGTTGGTAAGCATAAGGTTATTAGGGATGTTCTATATGCACCAGAGTTGGACTACAATCTTTTAAGTGTAGGACAGTTAATGAACGTGGGCCATAAGTTGTTGTTTGATGATGGTGTGTGCACTATCACAGATAAAAAGACTGATAAAGTGGTAGGCACAATACCAATGTCAAGCAACAGTACATTTCCAATTGATGTTACATGTACTAACAGTGTTGGGTTATCGGTTGTGGAAGATGAAACTCAAATTTGGCATCTATGGTATGGGCATCTAAACGAGAGAGATCTGCAACTGGTTCCCCTTCTTTCATTTGTATTGTTTCAAACTCCCTTCGGAGTCCTTGCAACTTGACCATTTGCACCTTCGAATCACCTTGGTACTCGTTTTGCAGGAGTGTCCAAGCTTGCTTGGATGTAGTGGCTCCTGCAATTCGAGAGAAGATATCATCATGTATTGCAGATTGAATTAAAGATAGTGCCTTCGCATCTTTCTTTCTATTATAACAATACGATGTCAAGCAACAATGCATTTCCACTTGATGTTACATGTACTAACAGTGTTGGGTTATCGGTTGTGGAAGATGAAACTCTCATTTGGCATCTACGGTATGGGCATCTAAATGAGAGAAATCTGCAAAGTTTGAGCACCAAAAACATGGTATATCGTTTGCCAACTGTGAAGCAGTGAAATGTGTGTGAAGGTTGTGTAGAAGGAAAGAAGTCTAGAGAGTCGTTTCCTAAGCATGCTACTAGAACTCGTCAGATTCTTGATCTTGTACATGCCGACGTTTGTGGACCAATGCCCACTCAATCATTAGGAGGTAACAGGTTATTTCTTTTGTTAACATATGATGTTAGTCGAATGACCTGGGTCTACTTCCTAAAAGATAAAGCTGAAGTATTTGCAAAGTTCAAAGTGTTTAAAGCCAAAGTTGAAACTGAAACCGGATTGAAGATTAAAGCTTTAAGGTCAGACCGAGGAGGAGAATTTATATCACATGAATTTATGAAATTTTGTTAAGATGAAGGAATATGGAGAGATCTAACTGCTCCATACACTCCCTAACAAAATGGAGTGTCAGAGAGAAAGAATAAGACCATAGTTGAAATGGCTACTAGTATGTTACAAGAAAAGAATCTAAGCAAGGTGTTTTGGGGAGAGGCTATAGCTACATGATAAAGGCCCGATTAAAGTATACTTGAGAAGAAGGAAACGGGCCAAAAATGCCAGTACGGGCTGGCTGAATTCTGTTTTTGGGTTTAAACTGGATCCATTTGGTCAAGGAGTTAGTGGTAAGTTGGAAGAGTGGGGAGTAGTTAATATGTTACGGACTAAAACCATTTCAAGGTATGGGACTTGTCCCTCATCGGTTGTATGGGCAACTGATATGGGGTTTATAAGCCAAATGAGTTCCCTCACCTATCAGACTAGTCTTTTGGGTTGAGTTCTTCTGTTTGGCTTGTAACATTGGTATCAGAGCCAACCTCGAAGTGGTGGCCTGGAGGAAACCAGCCGTGACCAACGTGGCCGTGACCAACGAGGACTCGGAGTGGTGGCCTGGAGTGAGCCAGCTGTGACCAACGTGGCTGTGACCAATGAGGACGTTGGCCCTTGAGGAGGGTGCATTGTTACGGACTAAAACCATTGCAAGGTATGGGACTTGTCCCACATAGGTTGTATGGGCAACTGATATGGGGTTTATAAGCCAAATGAGTTCCCTCACCTATCAGACTAGTCTTTTGGGTAGAGTTCTTATGTTTGGCTTGTAACATAATATGGCCTTTATTAACAGGAAGATAAAAGAGTGAGGAGTTGTTCCTATGCCAGCAGTTACTCGTTTTGGGAGAATAAAAGCAGACTTCTTATTTGTGTATTTCTCATTCTAGTTTTTCATTATCAAAAAGTATTTTGTAATTGGAGACATTGCCCCTCTCGAATCGGGCTGTTTTATCTCATTTTAAATAAAAGTTGCCTGCTTGAATATTAGATCTTCTCATTTGGTTCCTTTGCCGGGAAACGAAGATGGTTCAAACCCGGAACAGTTCTGAGGGTGGCGGATCTAACACAGAGCAGATTGCTGTTCAATTGGCTGCTATTACTGCAAAGTTGGAGTCTATGGATTCAATGAAGGAAGACATTGCAGCCTTGAAAAGAGATCGTTCTAAGAACGGTACGTTTGATGAAGGGGAGAGCTCGTGGAGGGGACGAGCTGGATACAAACCCTACAAAAAAAATGATTTTCCTGCTTTTAGTGGAGGGGATCCACGTGGGTGGATACTAAAGGCGGAAAAGTATTTTCGGTATTATCAGATACCAGACGAAGAGAAGGTAGATATAGCCTCCATGCACTTAGAAGGAGACGCCTTAGACTTCTATTCCTGGCTTTCAGACGATCAGCCTTTGACTTTCTGGGAAGAATTAGTGCAAGCCTTCACAAAAAACTTTGGTCCAGCCGAGTTTCAAAATCCAGATGAGCACCTATGTAGTATCAAACAAACTGGATCAGTCCAGGAATACCGTCAAGAATTTGCTAAGCAATCTGCGCGGGTTTCGAATTGGCCGGAACATTGTTTATTAGGGTTTTCCTCAACGGATTGAAGGAAGAACTAAAGGCTGATGTGAGGATACACAAACCACAAACCGTTTACAACGCCATGAGTCTTGCTTTGGAATTTGAGGCCAGATCCAACCAGCTTCGACCCGGAAAAAGTTCTACTGGGACATCAAATTCCAAGCCACTTGATTCTAAAACCACTACCCCTCACATCCCTCAACCCTCTAACCAACAAAAAAACCCCATCAGAATTTCAGACACCGAAAGACAAAACCGTCAATTAAGGGGTGAGTGCTACAGATGTGGGGAGAAATATAGTCCCGGACATAGATGTAAAGTGGGTACATTAAAAATGTTAGAAGCCGATGAGGACGCGGAGGAGCAGAAGGAAACTGAAGTTCCTAATAATGATGAGACAAAAGAAGAGGCAGCAGAGATTAGTTTACATGCTATTCTCGGGAAATCACATCCCACAACGATGAAAGTCCATGGTATGTTAAATTCTACCGATGTTCTTATTTTAATTGATGGGGGTTCCACCCATAATTTTATCTCAGACTATTTGGTGAAAGAGATTAATCTGGAGACCCAAGCGATACCACCTTTCGGGGTTCAAATTGGCAATGGAGATGTAATCCGATGTCACCATATTTGCAAAAGTCTTTCTGTACAGATTAATGATTTGAAGATTATTCAAGACTTCCACCCTTTTTTCAATTGGAGGGGCTGATTTAGTTTTGGGTGTTCAATGGCTATCCACCTTGAATACAGTTCAAGCAAATTGGAAAGAACTATTCATGATTTTCACAATCGATGGGAAGCGATATAAGCTAGAAGGTATTGAAACGGGTCCCCAGAAATCGTCTAGCTTCCAACACTTGGCTATCGAACCCGTAAGCAGCCCACAAATTCCAACTCCACTACAACCTATTATCAACCAATACTCTACTATTTTTGATGAACCCAAAACCCTACCACTAGTTAGAACTCAGACCCACTCAATCCACTTAATTCCAACGCTCCACCACCCAATATCCGACCCTACCGATATCCGCATTCGCAAAAAACTGAAATAGAAAATCAAGTCGACCAACTTTTGACAGCTGGATTTATTCAAGCAAGTAGTAGCCCGTTTTCGAGTCCTGTATTACTAGTAAAAAAGAAAGATAAAACTTGGAGAATGTGTGTCGATTATCGAGGCCTTAACAAGATAACCGTAGCCGACAAGTACCCCATTCCGAATATGACGAGTTACTGGATGAGTTGTATGGTGCACGGGTATTTTCAAAGCTTGATTTACGATCTGGGTATTAGTAACTGCTCAAGATGTTGCAAAGACGGCTTTTCGTACTCACTCAGGGCACTACGAGTTCAAGGTTATGCCATTTGGATTGACAAATGCGCCTTCCACTTTTCAAGCCATTATGAACGATTTATTTTGCCCCTTTTTGCGCCGTTTTATACTCGTATTTTTTGATGATATCCTGATTTACAGCCATACCATGGAGCAACACCGATCTCATTTGGAACAGGCCCTAAAGTTTCTATACGACAATCAATTTTTTGCTAAGATGTCGAAGTGTTGTTTCGGGCAGCCACAAGTGGTGTTTCTTGGGCATGTGGTTAATTCGGAAGGTGTTAAAGTTGAGGAAGAAAAAATTTTAGCAGTGCAATCTTGGCCAATACCTTCAACAGTCAAGGAAGTGAGAGGTTTCCTTGGTCTAACGGGATACTATAGACGTTTTGTTCAGAACTACGGTTTGATAGCACGACCTCTCACAATGTTGACTAAGAAAGGTGGGTTTGTGTGGTCAGAAGAAGCCCTAAACGCCTTTAATAAACTGAAACAAGCACTTCTGTCCACACCTGTTTTGAGGTTACCCAACTTCTCAGAACCATTTGTCGTTGAATGTGACGCTTCATCTGATGGTGTGGGGGCGATATTGTCTCAAGCAGAACACCCCGTGGCCTATTTTAGCAAGGGTTTTTCCCCTTCTAATCGATTTAAATCAGCTTATGACCGAGAGCTGCTGGCTTTGGCAGTACAAAAGTGGAGTCATTACCTGCTTGGCCGACATTTTCTCATCCGTACTGACCATTACACCTTGAAGTTCTTACTTGAGCAGCGTATTACAACTACCGAGCAACAACGTCTACTATTGAATCTAATGCCTTATGACTTTTCTATTATTCACAAAGCAGGGAAAGAAAATAGAGGGGCAGATGCCTTATCACGCCGACCTCATTTGGGTGAGTTATTAACACTAATGGTGCCCTATTGTATAGAGGTGGCTGACATCAAACTCGGACTCCAAAATGATCCAGTTATGAGTGATATTTTCAACAAATTACAAGCTGATCCATCATCAGTTGTTGGCTTCTCCATCGTTGATCAGTTTCTATTTTATAAAGGACGCTTAGTGATACCTGATGTGCCTGATCTCAAGAAGAAATTGTTACAAGAGGCACATGACACCCCAACCGGTGGTCATGGGGGACTATTATAGACTTTTAAGCATCTTTCAACAAGGTATTTTTGGCCTAAGTTGAAACAAGATGTTCGAGTTTTTGTGCAGCAGTGTGTAATCTGTCAACAACAGAAATACCAAACACTATCCCCAGTTGGTTTACTTCAGCCCTTACCTATTCCCAATCAGATTTGGGAGGATCTGTCAATGGACTTTATAGTCGGCTTACCTCATTTGGGTCGTTATGATACTATTTTAGTGGTGGTCGATCGTTTGAGCAAATATGCTCATTTTCTCTGCCTCTCGCATCCATTCATTGCAAAAGGGGTGGCTGCAATTTTTTGTAGGGAAGTAATTCGCTTGCATGGATTCCCGAGATCTATCGTATCTGACAGAGATGTGGTTTTTCTTAGCCACTTTTGGCAGGACCTATTTCGCTTAAGCCAAACTAAGCTCCAATTGAGTACAAGTTACCATCCCCAGACGGATGGGCAGACTGAAGTCCTGAACCGTTGTCTTGAAGCCTATCTACGATGTTTTTCTAGTGAACAACCTACAAAGTGGAGTACTTATTTACCATGGGCTGAATATTCATATAACACGGGGTATCACACGGCAACAGGCACCACTCCCTTTACCGTGAGCCTCCTTCCTTATTGCCTTATGCCATAGGAGAGACAAAAAATGCATAATTGGAGCAACAGTTAATAGACCGGGATGATATGTTAAAGCTTTTTAGAAACAATCTCAAAAGGGCCCAAGACCGGATGAAGAATCAAGCTAACCACAAACGACGAGATCTAATATTTCAGGTTGGGGATTTTGTTTTCCTAAAAATTCAACCCTACCGTCAAAAAAATTTTAGCCAAACGTCGCTATGAAAAGCTTTCTCCACGCTTTTTTGGTCCGTATCGTATTAAACGTGTAGTGGGCCCAGTTGCATATGAATCGGAGCTCCCACCTACTGCCAGAATTCACCCGGTGTTCCATGTATCCATGCTTAAACCTGCCCATGGATCTTTCTCTTCTGGCCAGCAACCTCCATTACCCATCACTAAAGACTGGGAAATTGACTTACAACCAAGTTCTCTTATAGCTCATCGTTGGATTTTCGAGGCTAATCATTTGGTTCTAGAATTGCTAGTATCTTGGTGTAATCGCCCGGTGGAAGAAGCTACCTGGGAATCCTATGATCTTTTGGCAGAACAGTTTCCCACATTCCGCCTTAAGGACAAGGCGTTTTACCGGGAGGGAATTAATGATAAAGGCCCAATTAAAGTATACTCGAGAAGAAGGAAACGGGCCACAAATGCCAGTACGGGCCAGCTGAATTCTGTTTTTGGGTTTAAACTAGATCCATTTGGTCAAGGAGTTAGTGGTAAGTTGGAAGAGTGGGGAGCAGTTAATATGGCCTTTATTAACAGGAAGATAAAAGTGAGGAGTTGTTCCTATGCCAGCAGTTACTCGTTTTGGGAGAATAAAAGCAGACTTCTTATTTGTGTATTTCTCATTCTAGTTTTTCATTATCAAAAAGTATTTTGTAATTGGAGACATTGCCCCTCTCGAATCGGGCTGTTTTATCTCATTTTAAATAAAAGTTGCCTGCTTGAATATTAGATCTTATCACTACATCAATATACATCAGGAACTTGTCACCCACTCGAGCGCTAGATAACCGAACTCCATATGAAGTGTGGTACAATTGTAAGCCTTCTGTTTATCATCTTAAAGTATTTGGGTGTGTTTCTTATGGCCTAAAGCCTAAACAACACAGAAAGAAACTTGATTCCAAGACTAGAAAGTGCATATTGTTGGTTATTCCCCGAACTCTAAAGCATATAGATTATATGATCCGGTTACTAAAAGTATTGTTATTAGTCGTGATGTAACATTTGATGAGTTGGCTAAATGGAGTTCAAAGGGTGAGGGGAAACATGAACTTGCAGAAGAATTCATAATTGAAGTAGGTGGCACAAGTAAACATTATCCACCAAATTATGAGTCTTCAACTGATGGGTCAGATGAAGAAACGATTAACAGGCAGCAGCATTCAAGTCGTGAAGATGTGAGAACACCTATATCAAGTCACTCAAATAATGCAAGTTCAAACCACACACCAGATAGTAAAACACCAAATGTACGATCTCTTACTAATTTATATGAGAATACTATTCCTATACAAGATTACCAAGCTTGTCAGCTTGCACTTTCATCTATGGAACCAACAAATTTTGATGAGGCTGTAGAACACAAAGAATGGGTTGATGCTATGCAAGCTGAATTGCAAGCCATGAAGCATCACAAAACATGGACCCTAACCGAGTTGCCTGTAGGGAAGAAGGCTATTGGTCTAAAATGGGTATACAAAGTAAAAGTTACGGCTGAAGGAGAGATTCAGAAGTACAAAGTACGTCTAATTGTGAAAGGCTATGCCCAAGAATATGGAATCGTTATGAAGAAACTTTCTCTCCGGTGGCTTGTTTTGAAACAATTCGTGCTATACTTTCGCTGGCTGCACAACAAGGCTGGGAAATTTATCAGTTTGATGTTAAATCAGCCTTCTCGAATGGACCTCTTCAAGAAGAGGTTTGTGTTGTCCATCCACCTGATTTCGAAGTGCATGGTGAAGAACATAAAGTGTATCGGTTGCACAAAGCTTTGTACGGGTTAAAGCAAGCGCCAATGGCATGGTATGAAAGAATAGACTCATATCTTCAGCATCATTCGTATATTCGAGTCAAATGTGAGCCAACAGTCTACGTTAAAAGGGTTAGTGTAACTGACTTAATCATAATATGTCTACATGTTGATGATATAATTTACACTAGTTCTTCAAGTGATTTATTACAAGAGTTCAAAGACAAGATGGTTAGGGAATTCAAGATGTCTGATCTCGGTAAATTGGCCTACTTTCTTGGGCTGGAAGTAACACAAAGACATGATGGCATATTTGTGTCTCAAAAGAAATATGCAAGAGATGTGTTGGAAAAATTTGGTATGAGAAAATGTACATCAGCTGTAACACCTATGAATACTGGCGAAAAATTGCAAGCTGATGCAGAGGGACAAGTTGATGAAAGGTTGTTTAGAAGTTTGGTGGGTGGTCTGTTATATCTAACTCATACGCGGCCCGAGTTGGCTTATTTAGTTGGTTTTATTTCAAGGTTTATGTAGAAACCATCTGCATGTCATTATGGTGCTTCTAGGAGAGTCCTAAGATATGTTGCAGGGACGATTGATTTTGGTATTTGGTATGAACGAGGAAAAGATGTTTGCTTGGAAGGTTACACCGACAGTGATTGGGCAAGTGATATTGATGATCTAAAGAGTATTTCAGCAAATGTATTTTCTATCGGGTCCAAGAAGCAGCCTATTGTGGCACTTTCTTCAACTGAAGCTGAGTACGTTGCAGATACAAGTGTTGCGTGTCAAGGAATGTGGCTAAGGCAATTAATGAGTGAAGTGGGATATGAACAAGAAGGTGCAACCAACATTTACTGTGATAGTGTATCTGCAATATTTTTATCAAAGAATGCGGCATTGCATAGTAGGAGCAAACACATTGATATAAAGTACCATTATATCAAAGATCTGGTGGAAGCTAATCGTGTTAGTCTGAAGCCATGTCACACTCAGGAACAGATTGCAGATTTGTTAACAAAAGATTTGGGAGCTGATCAGTTTTGTTACTTACGTGAGAGATTGGGAGTAAGAAGGTTTGAATCAAGGAAGGGTGTTGAAAGTGATCCAAACCTAACTAGCCGTTAAAGTTCATGACTGTTGAGGTTGTTGAGATCATGGTCAGTCAATAAAGAAGTTCTAGTATTCTGTAGCTATTTTATGTTTTATTATTTAGCACATTTGTTTACCTAGTCTATAGGTTAGTTTGTTATGTTTTGATTAAGTCTTTTATTAATGTTGTAATGTTGCCTATATAAGGCTTTTTAGTTTAATGAAGTTATCATCCGTTTTTCAATAATCACATTCATTATCAAACACTAATTCTTATCTCTTTATCAATCTGTTCCAACACCAACTAACGATAATATCTAAATTAAAAATGAAATAATGACTAACAAACAAACATAACATGTATAAAAATCAAATAATTGTAACTATAATAAATCTATAATAAGCTCATTTGATGCTACTATTTATTTATCTCGCTAAACCATGCTTTAAACAAAAAAATACAAGTTAACACTACTACTCAAAAATGGTTGACACTTGGTACATATTCTTGTCAAAAATTTGGAAACATTGCCTTCAGATCAATAGCTTATGGCTTCTAACATTTGCACGTTCCGATAGATCTTGTGTTAATAATGTTAAGTTACGATGAGACGACCCTCCTTCTTCTACAGCTTTCTTCGCTACCATCCCGAGTGCTTTCGCTTTCTTTCTCCTCTCGTTTCCTTCAGGTCCCACATCCATTAACGCTTCTATAGCTGTTTTCACCTGCTCGCTGTTCACGGTCACGCCAAATCTATCCTCCTCGCCCCAATGCACCACAACGGGTGCACCAACACTCACACCGATCCCCAACACTTGAACGATTAACTTCTCGTTCAAAAACTGTTCAGCAAACAGAGGCCATGTGATCATCAGCACGCCAGCCGACACCCCTTCCAAGACCGAGTTCCACCCGCAGTGTGTCAAAAACCCTCCAACCGAAGGGTGCGATAAGATTAGGACTTGTGGAGCCCAATCTCTTATAATGAGACCTCTATCATTTACTCTATTTTCAAACCCGGTTTCTGATAACCATTTCTCAACCTCATGAGCTCGGTCACCCGCTCAGATCACCCATAAGAACGGGGATTTGGATGCTTCTAAAGCTAACCCGAGCTCGATGAGCTGGGGAGGCGTGACATGACTACTGCTACCGAAGCACGCGAAGCACGCGTACACCACTGATCCCGGTTCTTTCGAATCGAGCCAGTTCAAGTAACGTTGACCGTCATCAGAAGTACTGTTTCCTCTTACTGGTTTACCCGAACCGTTATCGCTAGCCAACGATAACGGTCCAAGACACCAAACCTTTCCCCCTTTTAACTTCTTAAACTCCTTAACATATTCTTGCTCCAACTCCTCAAAACTATTAATCACCATCCCATAAGCTCGTGACTCGGTCTCTCTTATTCGAACATGAAATGTTGACTCGGCTTCCCTCACTTTTTCAAGTCTCTCACTCATGAACCGGCTATGATTGAACTCGGGTGGAAGCTGAGCTCGGGTTATCTCAATCCGGTCGGGCAGCCCTGAGAGGATGAAAGGCTCTGACTCGGGTATTTCATCGAACTTGAATTCGTACAAATAATAAGTAGATAACTGTTTGAAACAACTCATTCTATCAAATATAATCCTTGGAATCTTATATTTAACCGCGATATCATCCGTCCATAGCATATATTTATCCGACAATATACAGCTCGGACGAGGCCTTAGCGATTCAAATCGTTGTTCTAGCAAATCTTTCAACATCTCAACTGCGGCTGCGAAGTTTGGAAGTAGATGTAAACCAGATAACGCGTCTACACTTTCGCATCCCTCCGGTAATCCATTCTCAGTCCCTGGAAACGGGAGTTGGAGAAACTGGACCGGGAGTCCGGAGTAGATGTGTTCTTGGAGAGTAGGACCGTACCGAACTGCGTTTACGGGTGTGGTGACAATGGTGACGGTAACATTAGGTCGTTGTGCGAGTAATATCGCCATGTCGATTATCGGGATGGTGTGGCCAGGAGCTAGAAAGGGGATTAGGAGGAAGTGAAGGTGGTTGGTTGATTCAGAAGCCATTGGTGAATTAATGAAGGTTGATGGACTGTGGAATTGATTTGGGATTTGTTGTTTATATATATACATACAATTTGCAACTTTCTGCTGCATTGCTGGTTGTACATGATACTTCATGATTTGTACATTCATTCCACGGCCCTCTCTCTCATATCTTCAACCCACCGCTTCAACCCTCTAGAAATTAATCACCACCGGAGACTGATTTTGTTTCTGATCGATGCCGATGATAAATTCGCTGCGGTACAATTACAATTCTTATGTGTTTTAACACCCACACACGTACAGCTTGTCGAACGAGACTCCTGACTGAATTTTGTCTTTGAGAGAGAAGTCGATGATGATTAGATACAACAATTTCTCCATCAATGCAAAGAATATTACTACTCTCCATCAAGCCTTTTTAACCAAGATCGGGTAAGTTGTGTGTAAGCTAGAACTTTTAAATTTTAGAACAAAGGGTAGACATACATAAATGGGTGCTTGGTTAATTCTGCAAAATATATGACACGGGGTTGGAAATCACCTGCATGAAATTAACAGAGACCACTGCCATTTTTAATTTGGATTTTTGGTTTGAAGTGGATGTATCAGTTTTTATGACCCACCGAATTGATGTTGATTTACAGTTAAGTGAGTAATGCATATTTCATCACTGTTATGAAATTTGTATGCATGAAATGTAAATTGAGTGTTGTGTAGGTATATAAAAATACAACACACCAAGTGTTTGATGAAATGACCCAAAACAATTGATGATTTCATGATGAATGTATGTAGACGAATGTTGAAAAACATAATCAACACAAATCTTTTCTCCTTCCTAACAATTAGTCGTTGTAGTTTCATTATGATTCTTTCAAGGGAAAATTGTATGTGGAACCAATTATTCGTATTGTTGACCTCAAGCTAGGATCAAGCATTAAGTTTTGGGAGTTGGTATGACTTAGTAGCAGACTTTCATGATCCATTTTTCTCATTGTTGACCTATTTGTTGGTTGTATATAGTCTTGATAACATATGTTTTATTTTTTACTATAACAGCTATCATATTTTCTTCATTTCATGTCATGTTTCTTTTCTTTCAAGCTATTTGACAGCTACTTTGTTTCAGGTATGTGTTCTGCCCTTTCTTCCTTACTTTGTAGATGTTGTATGACTTTTCTTTCTTCCTTTTTTCTGGTTGCTTCAAATACTAATTCCCAATTGTTTCTTTTAAGTTAAGTTACTAAATTTTGACTTTGATATAGATGTGTGAGAAATCGCTTGATGATTAATGTTTTCCACCAACCTATCTGGATAACAAATTGATGATCCGCTTATGTTGTAGAGTAGCTCAAATGATAATCTTTATCGTCCTAGCTTAATTAATGTTGGTCAATGGTCATCTCAACCCCGGCGCAACACGCGAGGACTGCTTTCTAGTTATATATAACAAATGACAACTTTCGTGTCGTAAGTGTTTGATTGGGCCACTTGACGGCACCTTAGTGGTCGATAACCATTTGTGTTGATTTTGTTTTTTGTTTTTTTTAGTTCCGGCGACGTAACGAACATAACGTAAATCGATCAAATGACAATTTTGTTTTTTCTTTTTTGTTTTAGTTCCGCTACCGTAACGAATCTGAGGGAAACATACCGAAATCACATAGACTCACCACATTTTGTTTTAGTTTCGGTACCTTAACGAACGTAACAAAAACCAACCGAATGTCAAATATGTTTTTGTATTTTTGTTTTAGTTTTGGTACCGTAAACGAGACCGACCGAATTTGCGTACACTCGCCGCCTCAATACCCGTGATTGACAACGTTCGGGTTTTACCGATTCTAGAGTTTGACTTCCGATATCATAACGCGTGTAACCGAAACCGACCTCAATACCCGTGTCGACTTACCACCTAAACGTCAAGGGACCGACAACGCTTGAGTTTTACCACCGCCCGAGTTTTACCGACATGTCTCGACGCAATGCACCAGGTGAAACACTAGTATAATATAATTTAGAAGTTTGGTGTCACAAAAGTTTTTTTTTTTTGAATATTGTATTAGTTGTGTAGTGTTTTTATATAAATCATTTTGATGATTAATCAATTGTAACATCTTGGTGTGTTATTGATGTTAAATTTGTTAATGCTAATGGTAAACTAAGAGACAAAGTACTCAAGTTCAAAACACATATAAAGCAACATTTAATATTTATTTATGTTCGTTTTTGTTACTCCTTTATATGAATAGATTCTTTTTTTGGTTTCTTTTCTTTTATTTTTTTTAATATTTTATTTGTGTTTTCTTATTTTAGTATGTTAATATAAATAAGAGTTTTGGTTTCATTATACCCCATTGGGTCACTTGGCGGAAGACACTTTTTTTGTTATAAATTTGTTCAGGTTCGTAACGAATGTGACGGAAACCAATTAAATTCACGTAGTGTCACCCCGTTTTGTTTTAGCTCCAGTACCGTAACGATCGTAACCAAAATCGACCGAATGACTATTTTTTTAGTTCTAATACTGTAACGAACGTGGAGGAAATTGAAAGAATATGCATAAACTCACTGCATCAACGCTCGGGTTCAACAACGGTCATGTTTTACCAACACTTGAGTTTTACCGACCAACTTCATCTCATTGGTCCACCTAATTATTTAAATTTTTTTGTTTTATATTTGGTTTTAGTTCTGGTATAATAACGCACGTAATCGAAACAACCGAATTCGCGTCGACTTACCGTCTCAATGCTTAGGATCGACAATGCTTGGATTTACCAACCCCCGGTTTTACCATTCTGCCCCGGCGCAACGACTGTTTTGGATATGTTTATGTACCCATCGTGTGCGGGAGTGGTCTGATGTGGGTTTGGTTGGTATGGGTTATGTTTGTAAAGATGCTAACAATAAATTAAAAAAAAAACAACCTGTCAACTCAGGAAACAGTAGTGCCGTTCGTATAATTAATTAAATGCAAAAAAAGTAAACATATTACAAATGGAGTAACGATAACGACACTGATTTTCCCGCATGCGTTGCGCGGAGAATTTGGTCGGTAAAACCGGGCGTTGCAGTAGCGAGTCAACGCGAATTCAGTCAGTATTAGCCACATCTATTACGATACCGAGCTAAACCTGAAAACAAATTCGTCAAATTAAATAATCAAAATAAAAGACCCCAAGAAAGTAGCTACACTTGTGTAACGTATTATTAAAATAAATTAACGTATCTAAAACAGCTTTTATTAGGTCCGTAAAACCCGAGTGTGGCAATGGCAATTCGATCGGTGTCGGTTACGTTCGTAACGGTACCACAATTAAACCAATAAAAAATAAATACGTCAATTTATCATTTTAAAAGACTTAACATATAAATAATTAAAATATATAAAACACTGTTTATTTGGTTGGTAAAACACGAGCGTTGTTGGTCACAGGAGTTGTGGCGCTGAGACAGCGTGATTTTCGGCGGTTTCGGTTATGGTAACGGATAAACAACGTAGGTAAAGCCTAAGCATTAATACTAAAAATTAAATTCATCAAGTTAACATGTAAAAAATTAAAAATATTTAAAACGACCTTTATTCGGTCCATAAGACCTGATCATTGTCGGTTCCGGCCGTTTCGGCATTGAGTCGACTCAAATTCGGTTGTTATTGGTTACGTTTCGTTACAGTACCTGAACTAAAACAAAACGGTTAGTAAAACTCAGTAGTTAATAAAACTCGAGCTTTGTCGGTCCCAAGAGTTGTGGCAACAAGTCGATGCGAATAATCTTTTAAATATCAAATTTAAAACAGAAAACATATAAATTTCTTGGAACAATCACACACCACCAAATGGACCAATCACAATCAAGCGTTGCCATACTTCTTATTTATATTGTATAATAATAATTTGGAACTTTGGTATCGCAAGGTTCCCATTGGGTCTTTGCGGCACCTTATTGGTGGTATTTTCTTTAGGTCAAGTCCGTAATAAATGTAACAAAAATCGATCGAAAACTAATTTTGTTTATGTTTTGTTTTGGTTATGGTATCGTAACAAACATGACGGAAACTAACCGGATTCACGTAAAAGCACCACATTTTGTTTTATTTGTAGTACCATAGCAAATGTAACGAAAACCAACCGAATGCTATTTTCTCGTTCTGGTACCGTAACGAACGTAACGAAAACCGATCGAATTCACGTAGACTGACCGCTTCAACCCCGAGATCGATAACGGTTTGGTTTTACCAACGATCGAGTTTTACCCACCGACTCCACCTCATAGGTCCACCTCAAGATTTTAGTTATTTTTTTAGTCCTAATACAATAACACACGTAACCGAAACCGAACGAAATCGTGTCGACTTATGGTCTTAACGCTTGAGGCTAAAGCGTTTGGGTTTTATTACCGTCTGAATTTTATCAACCTTCCCCAACATAACGCGTCGAGCTAAATACTAGTTACTAATATACTAGACTTTTGTGATGATGCACTAGGTAGTATTGATGGTAAAATAGTTTAAACTATTGGAAAACTCAAAAGCAGAAACTTTTAACACGGATATTCGGTAATGATAGTACTAGGAGTGATCTTATAAACGAAACCTCTAAAATCCTATGTGTCGCACTCTGGTCGCTCCCTACATTCTCTCAAGCCATCAGATTGCATTATTTGTAAATGGAGGCTTCTCATGCATTTGACCCAAATTCACAGGTATGGGTGTTACCAAAACCCAGATATTCCTTAAACATGTTATAACATCTCATTAAATTAAAAATTAATCCCCCCAAAATATTTGATGTAAAAATCCTATGGCAGAATTACAAATTTTGTCCTTTAAACATAGCTGATTTACGGATCAAGTCCTTTAAAAAGTTTACTTTCAGACGGTGTCTTTTATATAACATGTTTCCTTGGTTTTCGTCCTTTAGACTAACAACCATCCAATTCCTCCGTTAGATCATGGCATGTGCCTAGCACGTGAGGGTATAAAGGTAATTTCAACCCTTTATTATTAATAAATATAATAATATTAATATTTATTATAAATCCATATTAATATTAAAATTAAATAAAAAAACTATTAAAAAACTTGAACCAAAACTAAAATTCCACAACCACCACCACCGTCGGAACCCAACACCACCACCATCAGACCATCTGACCACCACCACAACACCGGTGGTCGATTAGGGTTTGGAGTGTAGGTAAGCCCAACCCGATCCATCTTTAACAACAGTCGTCTCCCTCCATTCTTTGAACCGCCGCTGGTCGCCACTTGCAACTTTCAATCTGGAATTTGAAACCCATGGTGTCGCGCTGCAACTTTCATCCCATGTGGAACCATAGCCTCTCACTTCTAATTAAAAGCGGCATTTGCTTGTTCGATTATTACTAATGGCGAATTAGTACTTCTCTTTACCCCATCTCAGGTATCAATCATTGTGTTCACAGATTTAAGAAACTTGAAATGATAGACCTTCATGTTGAACCAGATTTGATGTTTTGAAAATAGGGTTTTGTTCGATTATTGCTGATTTGTTTTGGTTGGTTCGTATTTTATTATTCAAGGTTGGTGGCAGATCTGTGATGATTCTTTGGTGGTGTTCAGAGCGTCGATGGGCTTATGTGGGAAGAAGATTCAGGTTGGGGTTGGGATCTTGAGGTGGTGAAGAAGATATAATTGAGATGGTGGACCTTAAATTTGTTATTAATATTTTATCATGTTTTTTTTATTTAATTTATTTGAAATATTTAAAATGTGAGGTACAAATTACCTTTATACCCGGACATGCCAGGATTTAACGGAGTTATTGGATGGTAGTTAGTTTAAAGGACAAAAAGCAAGGAAACATGGCATATAAAGGACACCGTCTGAAAGTAAACTTTTTAAAGGACTTGATTCATAAATCAGCTATGTTTAAAGGACAAAATTTATAATTTTGTCAAATCCTATAAAACAGAGATATTTTTAACATTAATATATTATTATTTTTAAAATATATTGTTATAATTAAGGATCAATTTTATGGTAAAAAAATAAACGGGTATTGGGTCTCCCCAAACTCATATAACTTTTAAACCGGGTTATAACGTCTCATTTATTTTTGAAACCTTTTATCATCAAACCATAAGTATATTATTAACTAACATACAATAAATATAATTAAAATTCCAAAAAAACATAAATACTAGAAACAAATAATATAAAACAATCCCCGTAATACGGGGAAAAAAATAGTAATATATATATATATATAAACGAAAGCTTTAAAAGCTCTCTAGTTGTTCCCTACATTCTCTCACGCCACCAGATTGCATTATTTGTAAATGGAGACTTCTCATGCATTTGACCCGAATTCACGGGTATGGGTCTTACCAAACTCAGATATTCCTTAAACGGGTTATAACATCTCGTTAAATTAAAAATTAATCTCACTAAATATTTGACATGGAATTCCTATAAAATAGGGATGTACTTAAAATTAATATCTGATTTCTTTAAAAAAAAGATATATATTATTTATAATTAAAAAAAATTTACAAAAAAAAAACAATTTTTAAGCGGATCATGGGTCTCACTAAACCCAAATAACTTTTAAACCGGATTATAACATCTCATTTATATGTGAACTCTTTCATCATCAAATAATAAATATATTATTAACTTATGTACGATAAATAATTATATTTCAAAAAATATATGAATATTATAAACGAATAATGTAAAATAACTCCTCGTAATACGGGGGATAAAAACTAGTGTGTGTGTGTGTGTGTGTGTAAAGGATAAAATACAATAATCTCTTATCGTACATTACGTACGCGACACCTGCAACCCTAGATTTCAAAAAACACGTGGTGGCAAATTTGTAAATTATTTCAAATCGTTTCCATCTTGATTAACCGTTGCATCGATTCAACCATCGTCACTAGCGTCATTTGCAGACACACACTTCAATTAATTTTGAATTGAAATACGCCATTTGCAGAAACTCAGTTGTAGACACTCCATATTTTGTTCATATGATCGAATCGATTATCAAATTGACAATCGACTGATAATTGTTTGATGATTACGAAATTATATGAAGTGATTTCAGTGTTCAATTTTATGTTACAGGTGTTTAATTTTTTTTTGTTAGTTTAAAAGTTCTGTTTAGAAGTTCAGAACTTCTAAACTTTTTTGAATACCCAGAACTTCTTTGAACGTATTAGAACGTTTAAAGATGCTCATTTTTTTTGAACATCGAGAACTTCCTTGAACGTATTATAACGTTTAAAGCTGTTCATTTTTTTAACACCCAGAACTTCTTTGAACGTATTAGAACGTTTAAAGATGTTCTTTTTTGGTCAGAACATTTAAAGGTCTTCAGTTTGTTTTAGAACGTTTAAACATAATATTTTGAACCCTAATCAGAGTTCGATTGAGTGCATTATTTCTGCAATTCCATAATCGATTGATGAATCTAAATACTTCTACACATCAATTCGATTGATTAAATCATCAACTTTTGATCAATTTTGAAGATTTCTTGATGTTCAACGCCATTCGATTTTGATTTGGTTTTTGACTTTAGAAATTTCATTCTTTAAGCTGTGATTAGAGTTTAGAAATTGGATTAGATTGAGCGACGAGTTCCGAATTTGGATCAGAGTCAATTTGTAATCGACGAATTTTGATCGCGAACTATGGATTATTTACGAAATTGCCACCGCGTGTTTTTTAATCTAACGCTCTGGAAGGTCGCATACGTAATGTTTGATAAGACATTATTGTACGTTAACCCACCCATATATATATATATATATATATATATATATATATATATATATATATAGAGAGAGAGAGAGAGAGAGAGGGGGAGAGAGAGTAAGGTTAAAATAAAAAAACATATTTTCCTAAAAAGTTTAAGAAATCTAAACCATTAGATACAATATAACACACAAGGGCATGATGGTAATTGGTCAAATATTTTAATTATGGATTTAAAATCACAATTGTTAGTGTGATCCCTAATTGTTTGCTAATATACCGGACATGATAGAAGAGTTTTATTATTTGATATGGTTACCACTTTTAATCAAGATATTTCTCCAAGAATCATAATTAAACAATATACTCCTAAACAATCATATCGAACAACAAAAAAAACCAACAAAAAACAGTCTAAACAAGAGAACATATAAAAAATCTTAGCACATAAACCAAAACAACATTAAAAAAATATAAACAGATAAACCTAAACAACAAAATCGTACGCAGACCACCCAAGCATCCTACTAGCAACCAACATAACACACCATCTCAATACAACTCAATATAACACAATCATCCACACAAAATCCAACTTCAATGCCATGTAATCTTTCGGTGTGTTTCTGTATCACACACCCTTTCACCGGTGATTGTTTTTGCTGGGCCAAACACACCGTCCACCATCCTCCGTTCCACACACAAAAACTTAGAAACTGGGGATTCTTCAATTGAAGCCTAGTTAATAACATTAACACTAGAACACACCTTGATTCTTCATAACGCATTACTCGGTGTCTTCTTCTTCTTCGTTCTTTCCGACCGGAATAACACTCCGACGACACGAAATGACAAATATGCTGAAGACCTTCAACCAAAAATTGCTTAAGAAGACTAACAATTTGTCGGTTTCTGATCTCTTACGTTGTGTGTCTCTGAACAACTTCAGCCAATCTTCAAAACAATGAAATAAAAAACTTTTGTAAATCACGCTACAAAATAGAGAGAGACTTATAATGATGGCATAAAAATAGGAATTTCCCTTGATATTCGGTTGACTGATCTGCATCTTCATAAAAAACTACATGACTATTTTACCCCTTAATGCATACTATTAAACCATTATATTAAAACACACACCATCTCAACCATTGGATCACCACATCCAACGCTCTAGATATCTTCCTACGCTTTTTAGACACACTGAACTTTTTACAATAACCCCACCCTATATATATATATATATATATATATATATATATATATATATATTTGTATTTAATGAGAATATGCCAATACCCTGTTAACCAATGATTGATAAATGACTGAACAGAAAGCTGGCAGAAATACAGATGGACAACGAAAGCCCCTAGGCCTTGATGATTGAATTTTGGCTTAAATATTGGGCATGGTCAGATATTTATGTGGGCTGGTCTCAAGGCTCATGTCTCATGAAGACATGAAACAAAGTTTGTTCATTCGAATATAAACTGTTAAAAGACTTGTAAGTTGTAACTCCACCTATTTTTGGGTTTCTAACAAAAAAATTAGATGAATCTTATTACTCTAGTTTTACGAATACAAATTATTCGATAATCTTTTCATAATCATCTTTCTCTGATAAGTGAAGATAAGTGAATAAGAAAAGAAAATTACAAACTTCAAAATTTTATTAAAAATATCTTCTGTAGAAAAAAATTAAATAAAAAAACATGTTTCCCCCCCATGTTAAGATAAAAAAAATGGTGTAAAAGAAAATGCTTTTAAAATAGCCCCTCTAACCCCCAAATGTTACTGGCCCTCTTTAAGGTGTTGGATAGTATTAGCTTGTTAGTATTGTTATGACTAATCATTGTATATGTTTATTAGGATTTCTGAATTGTGATGTATTTGTTACCATATTTTGGTTAATATGCCTTCAAATCGACTACGATCGGATTCATGATTTATAAATGTGAACCTCTAGCTTGCAAGGAAACTCTGTTTTATACGAGTTCCGCGTTTCTATACAAGGAAACACTATGTTAAGTGTTTTATCTTTCATGTCAGGATTGAAAAGATTATACGACACTGTTTTCTCTACCACCAAAGAATACATGCATGCGTTAAGTGTGTTTTAAGGATTAACAAGCTTATAAGGAACTCTATGTTGTTTCTCTACCTAACGGTAATTGCATGCCTTAAGCGTGTTACCTTGAACGATTTTGAGAGATTTTGCGAGTGCCCTTGTCATCCATATCATATGAATGAGTCATTTGTGCAACTATTCTATATCGGACTAACAATAAATTCATCCAACACTTTTCTGTTATATTGCCAAATTAAAAGTGCTATGCTACTTGACATAAATCGAATTTGTGCGACTAAATGTTCTTGATGTTATGGAATAAGCCAATCTTTTCCATCAATGTAAGCAATACTCATGTAAGGAGTTGCATCCGCTACACTTAACTGTTTTGCAAACTTCACCCTACCTTTGAAATCTGATCCAGAACCCGAACATGCATGTTCTCCAAATGTTACTTTCCTGAAAAAACATTCAAACATTAGATGTTAATAACATAGGATTGATCTCTTTTAAAACAGCCTTAACTGATCTCTAGAAGGGTCTTTCCAGTCATTCCAACCTTCCGGAGTGACAATAGCAGGCATGAAAGTTTTTATGAACACGATAGTTGAATATACACCCCAAGCCCTTCCAAGCCAAATTTTACCCTGTCCTTGAATCTTACAGTTCACAAACGAAAACCCGGTCTTCTCCTGCATCGAAGCCCGCTGATGGGCTGCTATAGCTCCATTGATCCCAGGCCCAGATGCCACGGAGTTCAACGTACAATCCTAAAAGAAATATTTAAGAAAAACGGTTTAAAAGCCTCAACATTTTTCCATCTATGCCTTCTTCACTACAACAAATATACAGGTTGTACACCTCTTTTTTCCTACACGGTTTAAGAATATATATATAACTTCTTGTCAAGGTGTTTATACTTTATAAACACGTAGGATATGTCTAATTTAAAAACATAAAAGAAGTATAGTAACGCTACTAGAAAACATATAGTTTGTAAATTATTGTACGAACATATTTTGCATGTTATTACAAATTTGGATTAAAATTGGTAATATGATTTATAGACGTGTTATTTCGATTTATAGGAAAACATAAATATTTTTTTTATTTTAATTTCTAAAATACATGTCGGCGAAAGATTTGTGGTTGATCCTAGGAGCAATAGACTGATTAATGTGTGATGAAGAACTATACCTCATAGAGTGATCTACCATTTCCAAAGATAAAATCTATTGTTCCTTCAATGAAACAGTTTTTGAAATAATGTCTTCCTGACTCGGCAAAAAGAGTATCTTGAAATCCATAAAATCCACAACTATAGAAAGCTGCTTGATCGGCACTGACTCTGAATGCAACCGCTTGGGCTCCAATCGTGCCTGGACCCGGAGGAGGAGCGTCGTTCTTTATCATTCCAGAGCAAAACAAGTATATCAATCTTGAATATTAATTAAGAAGAATAAAACCTCCAATGATTTACTTGCATGGTAATTTATAAGTTACCTTAAAGCTGATGTCGTGAGCGATAAACTTTGGAGAGTAAACACCAACCGAGTAGCTGTAGACAGTGCCATTAGTTTTAGCCGCAGTGTCGTTCCAGATAATGAATGTGTTGGCAAAGCCCTGGCCTTGAATTATCAAATTGGATTTAGTTTTTTTCACATTTACTTTCTCCCTGCCAAAACAATAAATGTTCTTGGAGCTAGTAACAAATTTAACACATATTAAGCACAAATTCTGACACACAACGTCTACATTGGCGAACTTAAACTTTTTAGTGGGTCATCGTAAGATTCTTTTCTCTAACGGTTACAATTACAGGATATAACTCATGTTTTAAGAAAAACTCAGATTTTATATATAAAAATCCAACAAATCCGTGTCACCGGCTGGTGGGTCAATAATTTCTTGACCTCTCTTGGTTCCGCCTCTGCATAAGTCGGCACAACTACACAAACATGTATTACCTGTATAAGCCTGCATCAACTATGATAAGTGTTGGTTTTGGTGCATTATCTGGAACAGCGTCCACCGCTTTTTGAAGACTATTGAATTTGCCGCAACCCTTTTGATCAACGGTTAACGTAAGTGCCACCCCGTATTTTGCTATGAGTGGAGATTTCCACTTTGCTTCATCGCAGGGAAGCAGCCTATAAAGATAGCCGAAAAGTTGGTGTATGAAAGACAAGAAGTCATGAAATAATCCACTTTGATCAAAAACACTTTTGATAGAAGTGATTTTAAGGATATGTAAAGAGATAGGAGTAATTATGTTTATATTTCTGGTGTAGATGGAAAGGAGAGCAATTGCAGTGACAGAGAGCCAAAATAATATGCTTCTTTTAGTGTTCATGCTTTTGGACCAAAGGATTGTGATTAAGAATTGTTGTGGGGTATGTTCTTTTATATACATAAAGAGTCCAAGCAAAGACTGTGTGACCTCCAAACTAGGCTTAGTCCATTTTTTTAATTTTCTCAAGTTTCATGAATGCATGAATCATGATGCACTTTTAAAACAACTAAATTTATATTAAAAAGGATGATGGTTAGAAAAGGTTAACGAAACATCAAACAATTACATTAGAAGAAGAGGGTTCTTTAACCACTCGATCAGCCGATAAAACTTTGAATTTTAGTGTTCTGACTAACTATTTACAAAAAAGAAAAAGTGTGAAATAGAATAAAAAACTAGTACCGTCTTCAAATCGTTAGCCTTGAATATAGCCTCACTCCGAGTCTTCCAAATCACCCACCGGTACGTGTACATAATACCTTCCACCACATGTTCTTTAATAATGGAAAACTTAAGTGAATCTAACCAAGTCGCCATATTTTCCGGCTTCAACATCAAGGGACCGTCAATGTCTAGCCAAACCATAATCGATCTCTAGACACGAGAAGCGATATGGAAAGTAGCAAATAAGTACTCCGCAATTTCTCAATCATTTGAACAAAGCGGGCACATAATAAAAGGTATTTATATCAATACCCTTATTAAAAATATTCACCCGGGTCTGCAGTCTGTCAAGTAAAAGTCTCCAGGTGAAAATGCTGACTTTTTAATGACACGTTTATTCCAACTGGTCACAGAAGAAGCATCCTGGAGGATTCTCATTTCGATAGCTTTTCTCGCCTCTTTTACATAAAAATCATTTTGGTTATAAAACCCAACTCCGCCTATCTTTTGAACCCGACCAAATCATATGATCCAAGAGACGCGTAAGGAAGAAGGTTGGCTTTTAATATATAATACATTTATAAGTTATCGCTCTCTACCAGTCGTTCTTGATCTTGTCTTAAAATAAGTTGTAGACATTGCACATCACCACTCATATCACTTGGTCCATACATTAAGAACAAACCATGAACGACGACAATTGTAATCTTGTGTCTGTAGAGATTTCCTATGTATTTGGATCGCCGTCCTTGCTTAAAACCTCCCATGATATGTCTATCCATAGTTTTGTAAATGTGTATGTTGTGATCATACTTATTGTCGAAGTTATGTGCCCTTATATATCAAACAGAAGTATTATTTTGTTATTTTTGTCCACAATACACAAAAAATGGGTGTTTTGCAACTTCAACTCGCGTGTATAATTACTTGTACACATTTTTTCCTTCACTTCTAAACACATAATATATAAACATTCATATTTATAATCGTAAAGATACATAGTCAAAAATCATGTATGGAACTTGCTCTAAAAGATATATATATATATATATATATATATATATATATAGGTCAGTTTGTAATAACCAATTTCTACAAAACAAGATGTGTCCTGTACTTGTTTATTACTAGATCACTTATTATTCGATGTCATTTTTAAAATGAGTCGTGCTGACTTTTACGAACTTTGTCTCGACATAATTAACAAGGATGTCATAAATCTTAATATAAGTTTCTAAATGCTTTTAGTGTTGTGTGAAATCCAGTCGTTCCCATCGATGAAAGAGATATCCATGAACGGAGTAGCTTCTTCTTCGGTTAGAGTTTTCACATACGGAACCCGAAATGTGGTATTTGCTCCGGGGCCTGAACACCCGTATTCTCCAAAGAAAACCGTCCTGAAAATACATTCAACATTAACAACAAATGTTAATAATGTTTTCTAACATGGTACATTTTTCATTATTATTACACCTATTACAAAGTATGCAACACATGTTTATGTAAGAGGCAAACAAGGGAAAAATTGTGGGGATGTTTGGCATTGTGTTTTAAAAGTGATTATCTATTTGTACGGAGATATGTTGGGTATTTAAGTATAACTGGATTGACTTTTCGACCAATGTAAATCATAATGTGCA
This sequence comes from Bidens hawaiensis, assembly GCF_021521415.1. Lineage (NCBI taxonomy): Eukaryota > Viridiplantae > Streptophyta > Magnoliopsida > Asterales > Asteraceae > Bidens > Bidens hawaiensis. The sequence goes on along the minus strand of NW_027497151.1, from coordinate 14,351 downwards.
TCAAACAAGTTAGGAGGTGCGGGGTGATACTTGTTTGTTTGCTAAACACTGAGATTGATGGTTGTCACACCTTCAACATGCCCAACATTTGTTTTATGACGCGTTAGCTAGTTTTGAATATTAAAGATAATGTTTTGTGCCCTTGACCACCTTATACAAGTAACAAGTTCATCACGTGAGAGGTAAATCAAGCCGGCCAAGCAAATTTAGCTAGTTTTGAATATTAAAGATAATGTTTTAGACCCTTGGCCGACTTAGACCAGTAACAAGTCCATTACGTGAGAGGTAAATCAAGCTGGCCAGGCAAATTAAGTATCCCCTAAACCTAACGAGATAATTTTCAATTATACAAGCTTCCTCTTGTCACGTTGAGATCTCGAACCCGAGTATCTAATATTAAACCGACTCATTAAGCTAGGATATGTTTAAAATGCAATGCCAAACACCACTTAAATAGCCATAACTGATCTCTAGATGAATCTCTCCAATCATTCCAACCATCAGGAGAAACAACTTCAGTCATATAAGTTTTTATAAACACCACAGTTGCATATGCACCCCAAGCCCTCCCAAGCCACACCCTACCACTTCCTCCAATACTACAATACACAAATGAAAACCCGGTTTTCTCGTTCTCCGAACTCCTCCCATGTGCGGTTATCGTGCCACTAATCCCACCGCCACTCGGGACATCGCTCGCTATCGAGTTCAGTACAGAATCCTAAAGAAAATGGATCAAGTTAGAGACTATCTTGCTTATTTTTTTAAAAGATATTGTGATTATATTTGTAAGTAAAGATGTTAGCAGTTAGGCGGAATAACAATACCTCATAGAGTGATCTACCATTTCCAAAAATAAAATCTATTGATCCTTCAATGAAACATTCTTTGAAATAATGTCTTCCTTTATCATCATGAAGAGTGTCTTGAGCTCCATAAAACCCGCAACCATAAAAAGCTGCTTGATCTCCGGCGATTCTCAATGCGAGTGCTTGTGCTCCAACTGCACCTTGGGATGGTGGAGGAGCTGTGTTCTTTGCCATTGAACAACAAAGAAGGAATATCAAATTTAAAATTTTTTTAAACAAAGAAGGGTTTTTTTGGCCTAAAAGAGGAATTATTAACTTTTGTCTAAGTGAAATTCCTTTTTGACTTATGAGTTATTGACAAAGAGAGCACACTTTATTCATACTAGCTAGACCGAAGGAAACAAAGCAGTAAATGCTCAATTAAAATGAACATAACTTGGTGTATGAGAGGAGTTACACAATTGTCGCTCCGAATTCCATCAATTAGGGTTCTGATTCGTCTTAAGTACCCGTTTAGCAATACCTACCAAATTTATAATTAACAATAAAAGTGACACGTCAACCGTGTAATGTTTTCTGTATTCATCAATATATCTATGCTTAAAACCTTCAAAAGATTTTATTAAAAAAAACATTTTGATTTTTTTTTCTTTTTACATTTCATCAAATTGATTGATGGGAACATTAAATACTAACTAGTTGTTGAGTGTTGACTAGGTTGTAGGTTACCTTAAAATTTATAAATTCTAAGAGTGAAAACAAAGATTGTTACCTAAAATAGATAACAGATCAAAGTTAGTTAACTACCCTTTTACGCAATAATCACAAAAAAACCTATTAATTTAGTGCACTTTCAAATCGATGATTTTTGCACGTATGCATTACCTTGAAGCTAATGTTGTAAGCAATGAAGTTCTGAGCAAAAACGGAAACTGTGGCGCTGTAGATTGTGCCTCCAGTCGAATTCGCAGTGTCGTTCCATGCGATCTCAGTATTAAGATAACCTTGCCCTTGAATTATCAAGTTGGTTTTATTCTGATTCACCGTCACTTTCTCCCTGTCACAATAATAAGATTTTTTTGGATTTTACATGCCTTGAACATTAGTTATTATGTGCGCAACAGATTATGAAGCAATTTGTCACATTTTTTTCATTATGGGTTATAAAATGTGTCATTTATTACAAATTATAAACATGTGAAGGGTTCCTGTGCAAAATAATCTTAACAAAAATGAGAACGTGGGAAAGAATGTCAACTACAATACCTATCTACATAAGTAATGTTTTTTAAAATCAAAGAAAAACCTAATAATAACAAAAAAAATCAAAATCAACAACAAAATAATAACAGCAAATACTTGTAACAGTAAAAGAAAAAAAAACCTAGCCAATAATAACAATATATATATATAACAAATAGTTGTAACGTCTCAGAATAAAAAATAAGCAAATACGAACAAAAAATAACAACAAACACTTGTAAAAACAAACCAAATAATAACAGCAAATTAGCTCTCATTGCTTTCATGTTGAAGTATTTGCATTTGATCCTAAAACTTATAAACGTTTATACAAATAAGTGGCCTACAACACTACAAAATAAGAATATCACCGACAGCCCAATCCATCGTTAATCCGAAGGTGGTTATCAACAGAAACCCGTCAGTGATTGTCCGTTGGAAAAATGACCATGAATGATCTGATTTGCGATGAATTAATGATGAACTCTTTAGCGCGCAACGGAATAAAACGTACTTTAAAAGGCTATTTGTTCTTTCTTTTGTTTTCTGGAGTATGTCGGTAAATTATCAAATGACACTTATAAAGTAATTTTTTTCTTTTGGATTTCGTGGGATCCGTCGATTACTAACGGATATTTGAGTTAGTAATTTGTTGTCGGTGATACTCATTTGCTTAGCAGCGCAAATATTAAATTAGTCACCACCACTTACAAATTGATAAGATTAATTTGTTGGATAAAATTTCCAAAGATGATAATTTAAAGAATAATGTAAATAAACATCATAGCAACAATTTATATAAACTCTATATAAGAATTACTTATTTTCTATTTTTCTATACCCTTTCATCTCTAGACCAAGAGAAATGATATATGTTCTGATAAATCATTTTAATGTTAAATGGCATGAATCCATGATATCTATGTAAATGGCTCACTTGTACACTCATGGACTCTATGTCATGTGTTATTAGATATATAATTAATACTAGACAAATATTACTTTTTTGCATGATTATCACTTGACAAAAACTTAACACATTTTTCCTAAGCCTTATAGGGAAAAAAATGTGTACAGCCTCATTTTTTTCATTGTAAAGGCTCAAGGATTGCATGATCATAAAGTAAGATTACCTATAAGTGCCTGAATCAAGTATAATAAGAGTTGTACTAAGGCTACAATCAGGAACAGCATCAACTGCCTGTTGCAAAGTGGTGAAGTTCCCACACCCCTTTTGGTCAACGGTCAACACAAGTTGCGCCGCATATTCTGATACGAGCCTAGAGTTCCTCCACGTATCGTCATCACAAGTGGTCTTACGGTGCCTATGGTGGTGGTGATGGTGGCGATGGCGGCGGCCAATATGATTTATGAGTGAATAGAAGTCATAAATTCCACTTTGCTTAATAATATTATTGATATAAGTGACTTCAAAGCTAGGTAATGATATGTTTGTGGTGGTGGTGGTGGTGAAAGAAATAATGATGGATAAAATAGCAATGGAAATAACAGGCAACCAAAACAAAATGGTTTTTTTGGTGTTCATGTTTTGGAACTAAGGATTGTGATTAAAAATGGTTATGAGGTATGTTGTTATATATACATACATATCAATGTTTTTATTATTTTACTAACACTCAACAACTTTTGTCTCATCATGGCATCATGCCGCCTTTCATTTCATGCTTCAAAGGCATATATTTTTCTTTAAAGCTATCCATTATATCACTAGCATAAATACTAAATATTAATATACTCATTTTCTAATGTTTTTATATACGTTTCTGGCACTTAAAATAACACCGATTTGGCAAATATTTTAAAAGGTGATTGTGATACTGGAAAAAAAAACGTTCCTGGATCCGCCAATGATTTTGTTACGCAATATGCAACTTAAGCTATAGCTTTTATTGGCATGAATAATGGAATAATGATATTCTAGAAGTAAAGCAAATGATTTATTTGATAAGTTATGGTGGAGTTTAAAATGTGAGAATTGGCTTGGGAGTTAAGGGAAGTGAGTGTGAAGAAAGTGAATGACAGGAAAAAGAAGTGAATTTAGGGGCGGCAATTAACAAATGGAGGAAGATTGATCTATAAGTTAAGTTGTTTTTTAAGAACAAATAATTAAAAAGAAAAAAAAAACATGATGAAGGTGAGCATGTGAGGTTAGTATTGAAGGCATGTTATTTTAGAGTTATTGTATATAGATCATGTGTTTTGACCAAAATAATAGATTTGGGATCTAACTTTGAAATGCTTCCAATATCTAAAAATAACATTCATTAATAAAATGTGTTAAGTTTGTGTAACGTGAATATTCTATCAGTTTTACATACTATTAAGAGTGATTATGTAATGTACTCAAAATAATAAATAAATAAAAAGAACAAAAAAATGACCAAGATCAGTTTTAAATAGTTATTTTAAATAAATAAAAAACCAAGGGGTGAGAGGTGAGTTTTTTTAAACCAATAAAGTCTGACCACATGTACACTCATATTGGAAACACGGCACCAATTCAAGGGGAAACTCACCGCCCGAAGTCCCACCATAGTAAAGCCTTTGGTTCAGGCATGACATTTTGTCATATGAACAAGACTCGAACCGATTACCTCTTCTATAGAGTTACCAGAGCGCTACTCCTTTTGTGAGAGGCAAGATTTTATTTGTTATTTTATTTTGTTAGATTACATATACAATTGTGTTGTTTTAAAGTGACTCGTCTTTCAAGTTTCAAGTGATACGATACAAATTTGAGGGATAAAAAAATTTGGACTGATTTGTACACTGTTGGTGTTTATTTTTTATTAATGCATTTAAACATAACCAATTTTACTATAAACAAAACACAGCCTTACAAAAGCATCACAAAAAAAACTAAAATGGCTTCTAAAAGCCAAACAAAAACTTTTACGCCGAGACCGGGCAAAACCTAAAAGGGATAATCGTTCATACCAAAATATGCACTCAAGCCAAATCAGACCATAAAGTAACCAAACTCAAACTTATTCTAATAACACAAATTACTATTTAACAAAGCAGTAAATCTGAACACATAAACACGAGAAAACAAGCATTACCAATACCAACCATTTCAACTTTCATCCATCATAACCAGCCAAAATATTAATAATCATCTGAAACAACCCACCAACAAAATATAAACATAACAGCAAACCACCAAAAACTACTCACTACATTTTCATATTCAGCCAAAATAATTACGTCGACACCCATCAACAAACTTCTCCACTAAAACAAAACAGAAACCCCACTTCATATGTCGCTACTCCACCAAAGGGCTGAAAAGACCATTATCATCAGCCACTGCATCTACAACACCATTTTGAGTTTCGGGAATTTCCTTTTGTAGCATTGATGTTCCTTTAAATGTCATCATAGCCGAACATCCTTGCCTCAACTCGGTTAGCTGAAGCCAAAATTTAACCGTTAAAAAAGAATAAATATGTTTATATTCTAAATAAGTTATGAGGTATTATTTAGCTGAATAAATTTGAGACAGCTTTTGGCCCGTTATATTAAGTAAAACTTTACCTGATCTTGTTCGAATGTTTCAAAACCAAATTTTTGGGTCCATATGGATTTAGCTTCGTCAGCAGCTGGAAGCACTATCTTTTTAACTTTTATAGAAGAAAGTAGCTTCTCGATGCAGGTAAATAGTACTTGAAAGTAGCCCTGCCAATGTACAATAAATCCAAAAAATTACTAAAAAATAAATTGATGATAACAATACTTTATTTAAAGAATGTGATTACAAGTAAATAAGTAATATAGTCACCTTCCCCTGGTTGCTTTTACTAGTAGCGACAATTGGGAGTTCGGCCATATCCTCTCCAAATACACGAAGGGTTCCAGCTGAAACTACATTTGAGCTACACAAATCACAATAATAGTTAACAAGTGTGGTTAAAGTAAACAAATATATATATATATATATAATTTGTTGTACAGAAACAAGAAAATGACAAAGATGTCCTTACTCTATTGTCAATATTGCAATAAGCATTCCTGCAAAGTCTTGGCTCCAAATTTTTCTTCTGTTAAAATAAAAAAAAAACGTTCTGAAATTGGAGCAAATATTTGAACAATAAAGTTATAAAATCTGTATACATTCCATTTATGCTTACCCGTACACCATTGACGGTATAAAATCACGCCCACTTGTTGCATCGATAATAGGGTTAAAGCCTTCCTGTTATCACGAAATAACAAAGAAGTCAACATATGGTCAACACTAAAAAAAGGTAAAAGCACCCTTTGTATCAAAACAGTACTCACATGAAAGATATCCACAGTTTGTGCCAATAATTTTCTGGTCTCACGAGTAGCATTTTTGCCACTGAGAACCACAAATTTCATTTCCGAACTGAAATCGGTTTCTGGGTTTTCGGTATTATTCTTCTGTTTCTCCTTCAATAAAGTCAACATGTTATCAGGGAGTGTTTCAGGTTCACGGTTTATCAAAGTTTGCAAAACAGAATTAATCCTCTCGCAATCTGTGCAGCAGAACCACTTCCCCTTCGGCAATGCCTACAAGTCGCAAATAATAAAATATTTTAAATATATAATCAATAGAAGAAAAAAGACAATAAAGAAGTAGAGATAATTTATATACATGTACCTTTAAATCAGCCATATTGTGTTCTCTCAGGCAGCCAATATGATATTCCTTTTCACACTGATCACAAACTATAACTGTTCGGTCATTGAAGACATTTTTGCTAAAATCATGGCATCTGCATAGATTAAAAGTTAAATAGATTAAAGTTCCTCAGACATCTAAATGCATATATTAATACTTACAGGTTAAAGCCACTTAAATCATTTAAGTTCATAAACTTGGAATATAACACATTAACTATTTATAACATATATACAAAAGTAGTTTGTGTGGTTAATCTAACCCGACCTAATCCAAGTTACATAGCCCACCCATTTTATAGTATAGACAAGTTACCTGCACAAAACACATGCCACAAGGTCAACGTTTTCTGGATGTTTGACTATACGTATACAACGGGTCTTAATCTGCTCCATAGGATCAATCCCCGTCACCCTTCCAGCTACCAAAGCATTTTCATTTTCTCCATCAAATTTCAACGAATGTTGACAGTATCTGCAATACCACTTGCCACGCGGGATGCTCGATTCACCTGCACATTCTGTGTAAACCAACAGAATTGTGTGTTAGATTTAAACCACAAATGTTAATTTCACATACATTTATTAAACAGTCAAAGTTACAACACTGACCTTGATGGAAGGATCTAGGGCATCCATCACAAAGCAAAAGATCTCCACCGTCCCAACAAACTCTACACAAATCATCATTGTACTTCACTGAGTTTTTCCCTTTTTCATTCATCTTCATAGAAACTGCATATTCATGCAGTGATACTCCATTTGAGATGTAAATGTTTTCATACCTGCCATGATTTCAAAGGTTTAAAATAAATAAAAAAAATACTGGCAATTAAAATGTAAAAGAAACCATAAACTCACGGTTTCTTGCGAGATGCCCAACCCGCATGAGCTTCAAACTGTGAGGCACTAATCTCAGTTTTACAGCAAGAACAGACTATTCCATTGTTCCATTTATAACCATCCAGAAGTTTCTGTTAAGAATAGAAGTTCGTATTTCTTTTTTTTAACTAGTAACCCATATTTATTGGCATAAATAAGTGTAGACTTTTCACCTTTCCTTGAGCAACGTAAGTTAGTTCAGTTCCATTTGGCAATCCTCCTTTCTGAAAAACCGACCAATGCAACTGCTGATTCCTGTGAAAAACATCATATGACAGAAAAATTTAGTTTTCTGCAAACTTAAAAAAGAAAATATTCTTATATCTAAAAAACCAACTTTATTGTTAGCAGTTTTCGGATGTTTTGTTGTGGCGCAGAACATTTAACAGCACTCTTGATGATTCTTGATGCAGAAGCGGACCTCAATGACCTGAACCATCAAAAAAATTAATAGTGTTTCCAGAGAAAGTAGCAATCTTTATGATCTTTTTGCATTTTACCTTTTATGTATCTTTGATTTTGTTTTATCTCGTGACGATTTATGATCTCCAGCACTTTTGTAGGGCTTCAAAGCTGACTTTGATGACCTACAAAATCACATAAGAAATATTTAATAAACCAAAAGAATATAAATTTGATTATGGAAATGAAATAAAGAAAGAATATAAAACGAGCTCAGTTTGAAAAAAAAATACTGACTTTGGTTTTCTCCCTCGTTTAGATTTAGTCTTTATATCTGAAGAGCATGGCAAGCTGTTACTTTCAAAAGCCTTTGGCTCTGAAGTTGATGCCCTAAACAATATAAAAGATTATAAAGCATTAAAGAGTAATAAACTAATAACTGACAATTATATTTTACTTTAAAAGAAGGAAGCAAGTAAATCTGATTACACATGCCCATATACATTAATTTGGTATTTTGGTCCATACAGATAACTCAGTTTGGTAACCGAGTTTTCTTCTATAGACATGGATGGTTTCAATTGAGTATGTAGTAATGGTTTCAAGATTTACAATTACAATGAAAGTAAAAATATATGATCAATTACCAAGAAAGCATGCAAAATAACAGTACTAATAAATAAACAATACGCATTCGTTAGAATGTAACAGACATGCAATCATTAAAGCAATAATGATAAGCAATCTTAAAAGTTAAGCAGTGTATATGATCATATACCATAAACTTCAAAAATCAATTCAAACATGATCTTCAGAATTATACAGGTTAGTTTAAAACAAAAGGCAAACAAAGGTACAGCAAGATGAAACAAAAATGAAGCGTAACATAACGCACAATTATCTATACACGTTTTACCCTAATTGACTTACTAAGTTTGTTGCCTACGGTGCCTACTATGCAGTCTATACCATATATAAATCTTTCTTGCCAAGTTAGTTCTTTTTCTACTATTTTGCAGAATAACATACTACACTAGCCTAATATACTGTACAATAATTTGAAGAGCAAGACAGTTATGGTTATCTATAGATGCACAGGCACCATCATTCTTTGAATGTTGGTTAAAAGATACACCACTAAATCCTAATATATTGTACAATAATTTGAATAAGACAGTTAGGGTTATCTATAGATGCATAGGCACCGTCATTCTTTGAATGCTGGTGTGAAAGATACTCTGGCTAGAATAAATCAATATGTGTTCGTACCTAACTTCACTAAAAGTTGCAACCTTCGGTTCAGCGTCCACTTCTTTACTCACGCAAAAATCACAAACTAACAAATTTTCAGAAGATGATTCGAGTGAGCCTGAAAAGCATGAGAAAGAATACCATAGTTAAGAAAATCCACATTAGCTAAAAATAATAAACCAAAACAGTTAAGAGTGTTGCTCACCGTTGCATTTTGTACACATGGAAAGTCCCTTCGCAGGCAATGAACTAATTACAGTTTGAAGAGCCACGTCTAGTGTTTCTGAAGCAGCTGCTTTGCATATCTCAATCAACTCAAGTAGACTTTTCCCATTTTCAAGAAAAATATGTTTTATAGCATGTCTGTACGACTTGAGTGCATGCATCTCAAATTGAGAGGGTGAAATAACCTACCATTTAACAAGCCAATGTCAGTTTCAAGCTCTGAACCCTGTGCTATGTTACAGTGTTGTAAAAGTCGGATTTAACCGGTGATTAATCGCTGGTCGGTGAGTTACTAACTAATTTTCAGCTAAACGGTCTTAGTCAACCAAAACCGGTCCTAGTTGGCCCAAATCGGGCATTGTTTTCAAAAAGAAAAAAAAAGTAACTTTTTTTGGGGAAAAAAAGTAATCGGATCTTGGTTGTTAACCTGTTAACCCTAGTTATTGGTTTTTCTCAATTTTCATTGAACTCTTATGTTTATACTATGTGAAGTTTGAAGTATTTATGTTATGTTCTTTATATAATTTAAAAAAAAACATATAAAATGTTAATTCGATCAATCCTGATTAACCACTAATCGGTACCCCACTGGCCGACTAGCGCCTTACAAGTTCTACAACACAGACTATATATGGTGTGTTAGTTCATAACTCATAAAACACAAAACTTACTTTGATACCCTCACAAAGACTGCAAGAACACAATATACCCACACCTTTGATGACCCCTTGCAGATTTGCTCCCTGTAATCAACACAAATCTCATTCTCTTCTAAACAAAAGAACTATAAAAAACTGTCAAAAAAAATTATAATCAATTAATACGCATGCTACCTCTGTATCTAACTTGTAATAATAAACACAAGTCTCCTTCTCCTTCTAAACATAAAAACTTGACTAAACTATTGAAACAAATGACAAGCAATTAACATGCATGCTAGTATGCCACCTCTGTATCTAACTTGTAACGCTAGATGTTGTAGACGGGCTTTAAAGCGCAAGTTAAAGCGCCATGTCACTGCAAGTAGTCAGTGAGGCTTCAACAAAGCAATTCTCTTTAAAGCCACCTTTACCGCCCCGTTAAAGCCCCCCTTGTAGTTTAACACCACCATTTACTCGTTAAAGCCCCATGGCCCCATATTTTCCTCCATTATCACCCGTTACCGTGCTACTAGATCCCCCCCCCCCTTACCGCCCGGCCTTTATCCCCGGTGCAGTTTCCAGGCCATGTCACCTTGCCGCCCCCTTTGCAGCCCAAACAACAAGCCTAGTAAGCACAAATCTCAATCTCTTCTAAACATAAAAGCTTGACTAAACTATCAAAACAAACGATAATCAACTAATACGTAAGCAGGTTTCTACCTTTGTATCTAACTTAAAACAAACACAAATCTCATTCTCTTCAAAACATAAACATAAAAACTCGAATAACCAATTAACACAAAAGCAAACACTACCTCTGCTTCCAACTTGTAACAAACCCGAAACCCCTCAAGCAATCCAGTCTCCAGCAGCCCTCTCATATTAGTCGGCATCTTCTCCAACATCTTCAACTCCATCTTCTTCCGGTTCCCACTCCCCACATCATCCTCTTCCTCCTTCTCCTTCAATGCAGATCTTGTAAACCTTTTAGGCGTCACGTTACCTTTTCCGGCAACCACCGTTGACTCATCTCCTCCGCCGCCGCCGTTGACTATTTCGTCTTCAGCGTTGACCAATACATCAATATTTACTGACTCTCGATCCGTAATATCAGTTTTCATCCTCTTGTTCCGTCGATTCACTGACCGATTACTATTACAATTACTATTACAATTACTATTACTATTACTATTACTATTACTATTACTATTACTATTACTATTACTATTACTATTACTATTATTATCAGTTAATAATAATGACTGACCGGAAGAAGGTTCCGAGGAGCGAGTGCGGCCGGTGAAGCAAGCGAACTGAGATCGAGCTTCCAATGCGAAAGCTAGTTCTCGTTTCATTCTCAATTGATCGTCAAAACTAGGGTTTCAAAAGGGAGAAAGAGTAAATTGACCTGTGAGAATGAGATATCAGGATCCGAATCGCAAAAGCCCTAAGGTGATTGGATCATAAACTGTCGTTAGGGTTGTTGATTTGTTGCCATTTGTGTGTGTGTGAAGTTGGAGATTGTGATTTGGAAGATGAAAGGAGCCCTAGATTCGCTAAATATATACCGGAACGGAACACAGAAGGTCCACTATATATGAATAAATATTTATATAAAAACATTATGTTTTTTTATTTGTTATTTTTATTTTTTTAAGTAGTCAGCCAAGAAGTGACAGTTGTGTTGACTTATTATATCCAAAAATATTTGTTTTCTGTTTCACATTTTTTTAATCTTTTTTAACACTGTACCAGAGTAGAGGTGCGTAAACCGGTCTAAAATTCAGAACTTGTTTGAATTAAATTGGTTCGGTTGGTCAACAAAAGTCAAAACTAGTTTGAACGGTTTTTGCCCGGTTTTAGTTCAGTTTACCGGTTTTGGTGGAGAATATGACAAACTGGTTCCGAACCTACGGTTTCAATCAGTTCCAAACCGGTTTCTATATAATTGGTTTCAAACTGGTTCGATTTTTGGGTCGGTTTGGTTAACCGGTTTATTTGTCCACCTCTATACCAGAGCGAGTCTTTTTGAGGCGGATGTCCACCATTCATACTTATTTTGGCGTTTCGGGTTTGACTCACACAAGAACACCGTCAACGATAAAACTGATAATTGTGGAAAACTCATCATTCCGTCAGGTTTCGAACATTAGATCTTAAGATCTCAACCCTTAACCACCATTACATCCATGTCATTGGACCAGAAAGGCCTGAAAAATGACAAAGGCGCTTTTTTTTACCAAAACATGATGGTTTGCTGGAAAAAAAGTGTCTCCGTCATTTTTTATTTAGCAAACTATTACCGACGACGGGACACAAGTGTCACACCATCGTACCGCTGAGAACACGACACACCAAAAACTTGTCATACCCGCAGGTATTCTATAAAGATCCTTCGTTGCCGACGGGATTCAAAACAAGTGGAAGCTAGTCATTGGCTTACAAACGCCGGCGGCGTTAATAAAGGGGACAACTTAGGAACTTTTATAAGCTATTGACATATATTTCACATTCACAATTTCACATATAGAAGGTACATGTTAAGGATTTTAACGTGTAGAAAGATTTTGCTTACATGATATCAAATTATGAAATCTAAAAAATAGTTGGCTTTCACAGTTAATGTACATGTTAAATACTACAAAACATTATCATAACCCTTAAACCTGTTGTATAAAATTCAACTTTGTGAAAGAAAATACATTAATAAATATAAATCTCTATATCCAATCTTAGGATATATTACCATCTCTAGACTTTATTTAATAATTTTTTTTAGATTAGGTGTTGGATTAAAAGAGGTGATTGTCTAAAAGTACTAAAAGTGTCTGCGCGTTGTTGTGGGTACACACAAGTTATCTTCTCGTATTGGTTTGGCATGTAATGGTTTATTAGTGCGAGCGTGCCGACACATATGGTTTGTCGGATAATTTTATTTTGGTAGTTAGTGGCATAGTGTGTGTGTTCTAATACTTGGATAGTAGAAGTGTGTAACGAATTTGTGTGTAACAAATCTGCAAAATGAAATATATAGCCTTAGAGTTTTTTTTAATGGTGATTCTTTTTTGTAGTGAAACCGAATAGGGATAAATATTTGAGTTGTTTTTAATTAATATAATATTGAAAAAATGTAAAACTTGAATCAAAACGATGTAAGGGTGGTAGTCATAAATTTTTAACATTGGTACGGTACAGGTTCAGTTGATCACAAGACTGAGGTTGATCTAATTTTTGTGTAAAGGGACATGTGTTTGTACAAGTGTTTCAGTTGCACAAACATGACTTTAGTGGCCTTGTTTATATTTTCTAATCCTTGAATAGTATAAACGACTCTGAAAAATGACATATATAGCCCTAAAGTTGTTTTAAAGACATTTTTTTTTAATTTATGGTGATTCGTTTTGTAGTGACACCGGACAGGACAAAGACATAGTTTTCTTATTCTATGATTTTTAATTAGGGTTGTAGAATCATATTAAGATTTTAATCATTTTGTGTTGGGGTCGTTACTTGAACTTTGAAACCTTTTGAGTATTAAATAATACTATCATCACTCCAGTTTAGGAAAAAAAAATACCATCAACTTCATATAAAAATCAAAGACAATAAGAAACAATTTGTAAAAAACAAGGGATATAACTATAGTTATAATTATTAATGTATTGCGGACTTTGTACAGTACATTTAAACCTCATTGTCTTGTTCAAGTTAAAACTCATAACGTATATAACAAAAGCACCACAAAACTGAAACCCTGAAAACACAAAAGATTATGAGCAAGGAAACTTGAAAACCCTGAAAACACATTCAACATATACAAAGAGTATAGAATTTGGTGAAGGAGGTCAATATGGCAATTCAACATATAAAGAAAATTAAGTCCAATACAGGAAAACCTTTATAATTTTAGCAAAGCTCTTAAGCTGTTAACATTACAAGAGATTATTTTCACATGCCTTATAACTTCAATACTCAAATAAAGCACAATAAAATTAAAAAGATATGTTGCTCATTTGATTTCCCATAAAAAAGAACGAACGTTAGTAAAACTAATCGTACATATTTTGGAATTTGACGGCAAAGGGTAAGTTAAAAAAAACATACAATACACTTGCTCCTTAAAAGATCCTCCACGCGATGGGGGAGACCTCACCATGGTCGCGTATCGCGACGGGAGGTCCGCAGCAGACTCGTTTATTTGTTTGTTTGTGACATGTTTTGATCCATTTTTCAT